>NW_024868394.1:32674-40509 GCF_013358625.1 Macadamia integrifolia | reverse complement strand
CATCAATGATAGTAATGTCACTGAAAACACCCATCGAAAATAGGGAATTTCAACTGAAAATATTAGTCCTATTTTTTATGGAACTGATAGAGAGCTCCTAAGCTCAGTGGTCCACCGGAAGCAGACCCAGTAGATTAGGTGGGTTGTTTCTGGTGGTGGTTCAGGACAATCCACCCATTTTGGGGCTTTCTAGCTCGGGCCCAATCATCAGGATTTGTTCTGTGGAGTTTGTAGGGGATGTTCCTAGTATCATTCTAAGCCAATAAAATCCCGATTCCATCGAGCATTTCACTTGGCTTGGTTCAAGCTCGATAACAACACTAGGAGGATAGAACACGCATTCTATGACCTTAACATGGTTTGTACACTAATATTCCATCCATATCTAGCTTTGTCTAGGCCGAAATAAAGAGAGAGAGTGGTGGAAGTGAGTGTACTTACCTTTGGCAGTGATTCGGGCAACTTAGCGCCAATTGGCCCCAAGGTAAGCCTTCTCCTTCTTCTTCCCCTTCTTTTTGTTCCTTCTTCTCCTTTTTCTCTCCTTCCTAACATTGGACACAAAAGAAATGAGGAATTGAATTCCTCATTTCTAACTTATAAGTTAGAATGGACCTTAGGGTCTATTTGGTTGGACCCTATTCAGACCAATCGGGTTATTATAACTTTTGGAGCCCGAGAACCCGTCGGCTTAGGTTCAAATGAACTGTACATTTATGTGTGAGGAGTGAGGTCACTTACTGTCTAGGATCGGAAGGTACAAATCCCCTCCAATTAGATTGACACACAATGCACGAACACTTGGGATCATCTCTCCCCCTTTGGCAATGGGTGGTCGTGAGCCAAAACCTGATCCTGCTTCCGATCTCTAATCCAAGACCTATCACAATAGTTTAAATTAGACCTAGTCAGGCACGGGTGTAATAAGAAGTTGAGCTTGAGAGTTACAGCAGTCCTTCTCACAAGGATGAGGGCCTGGCCGATTGGTATTCTAGGCAGACTCTTTATAATAGTCGGAATCATATCTGCAACTCCATATGGGGTTCCTAGGTAAGTCTCTACATTTAATTCATTAATTTGGTAATCTTTTATTCCTATTTTGTTGTTCTCTCTTCTTTTTTATTTATGGTATATTTTTTGCTTTTTTCTATTTTTTCTATTTTTATTTATTATTATTATTATTTTTTTTGCACTATTTATTTCCATTAGCATGAGGGGAAGGAACCACCTACCTTGGCCTCTTATGGCCATCCGAACATGGTTTAGTCCTAGCATAGGATGCTCCTGCGCAGAGTAAAGGAGATGGTTGATGATACCTATCTGTGCTGACTGGCCCTTGTAGAGACCCAAAAGTTTAATCCAGATTGGTGGGGCCCTGATGGAGCGGTGATGGCCAAGTACTCACACTTTCCACCTTCCTGTTATGAGGGTCATGGCCAAAGAAATGGACTATGCCTCCTTGTCCTCTCCTCACTCCTTCTCTTTCATATGAGGGGAGCGGTTCATGTCATGGTATGCTTTTCTTGCGGGCCTTGCACTACCATATTGTCGCTTGGAGATACATGGAGGCCTATTTCATAAGAGTGTAAAATTCATCATTTGAGATGGGGGTTTTGATGATGGTCCAATTCAGGGATCAAAATCGGGATCATGCAAATGGAGTTTGGAGTCGCCACCTAAGGTTATGGGCCTCGGACCCGGGGGTGGGCCCAATTCCAGAGAAAAAGGCCCAAAATTTGGTTTAGTCAAGAGATTTAGGGTAAGTGTCAGGTTACAAAGTTGGGAAGGTGTTAAGCACCTAATCTATCCGGTTCAACTGGTCTTCTTACTAGATGCTTGAGAACGAACATTTTCCACAATTATTACTATTCCACATGTATGGCTAAGTTATCACACATATATACATTAATTGAATTCAAACTACTGTATACACTAAAACAAGGCATGTATAAAGTCTACATTATAAAAAGTTGGTTGAGAAATTATACTTGAACTTAACCCATATTTTGGGTCAAGAGGGGTGGGCCCCTAACTAGTACTAGTTCGGACTGTCTTTTGTGTACTCCTGGCCTAAGGGAAGATGGTCTTGACCTCCAACTTTCTTTCTTAAGAGATGTTGATTATGATGGTATTCGGACAGAGTTTCGGTTAGGAATGGTCACTTTCGGATTTGGGTTCAGATAGAGCTTCGGCTAAAGAAGGCTATTTTCGAATTTGGATTCAGACAGAGCTTCGGCGGGGGACGATTATTTCTGGGCTTGGGATGAGGTGGCACTATGGCAGAGCTCCGGCTGGGGAAGGCTATTTTTTTATTTAGGATGAGGTGGCACTCCGACAGAGCTTTCGCTCAGGATAGGCTAAGGTAGCACTTTGGTAGAGCTTCTGCTAGGAATGGCTATTTCTGAAAAGATTCTAGGAACACTCGAACAGAGGTTCTGCTATGAACAACTATTTTTGAAAAGAAACGGGCTGACCTAAAAATGGATTGAAGAACTCCAAAGTCCCGAAGAACACTTTGAAGATCCAAACAGAGTTTCAGATCTCAACAAAGATCTCTTCGTAGACCCAAAGAACCTAAAAAAAGGGGGGGTTTCTATCTCAAGAATGCTTAAGAACACTCAAGAACACTCAAGGGAGGTGGCTCAAGAGCATACTGGTTTTGGCTAAAAACTGGATCTAACTAAGAATTTGGATTGAACATCTTCAAGATCCCGAAGAACACTTTGAAGAGCTTAATGAGTTTTCAGATCTTGATGAAGATCGCTCCAAAAATCAGAAGAAAATCAAGAGGGGGAGGGGAGGAAAATTTCACTATGAAAGAGTAAAGGGGAATTCTGGTGTGTTGGTCTATTTTTCTAAGGGAGGGGGTATTTATAGTTTTTCCTAGCCAAATAGGAGAAGGGGAATCCCTTTATCCAGTGGATGAAAGGGGAGCTCTTGCTCAAATTGAGGGGATAGGTTTTTGTCCAATGGGTAAAGGGGGGAATTGAAGGCAAAAATGGGTGGGGAGGGCTTTTATCCAGTGGGTCAAAGGGGCTTTTAAAAAAAAACAAGAGGAGAGAGAAATTTTAGCTGAAAAAAGTTAGTTTTTGAAATAATAGGAGTAGAGAGAAATAACAATCGCATCCGCTGACGGTGGCACACAGGACCAGGCCGAAGTGCCCAAGGTATGGTTAGTTCAAGCAAGTAGTGCGGGTGATGTCACGGGTGCGTGATAGATGATGCGTAGGTAATGGCCAAGGTGGTGTAGGCATGGGTAGCAGGCACTTGCATGTATGGTTATGAGGGCAATGTGCACAATGTGTACGGATCAGGCTGGCATGGGCGTGTGGGAAACATACAAACAGAGTAGGTAAGGTGTGTGTGGCCATGCAGCAGGGGCACGTATAGTCTGTAGTAGGGTCGTGCATACTGTGCGATAGGGCCGCATAAGCTATGAGGTAGGGGTGCACAGGCTGTGCGATGGGGGCACGCAGGCTGTGCAACGGGGGTGCACATCATGCTGTAGGGGCGTGTAGGCCAAGCTGGGCTGGTTGGGCTGGCTGGCTTAATTGGTTGGCTAGCTGGTCGGTGTGCGCGACATGCACATGGAAATATGTGATTTTCCTAGGAAGGTTGCAGGCAATCCAATGAACTAATTTTGGCGTACCATATACCATCAAAATTTTATTTCTGAGCACTACCCATTTGTACAATCATCTTGACCGGATTCCTTCATATATAAAAAGCCAAAATTGGACCCCCTCCTCTCTCCCGCATAGGGATTTCCAGGGTTTTGGGTAGGAGAATATTTCCATCAGCATCTCTGATGGTCGGATGCCGAAAGTCACGTCCAAGATCCATATTTCATTATAGCCAAAGGAGGGTGATAAAATTTTGTTTCTATAGAATGCCCCTCTTTGGGCGAGGCCTATGCATTTTGGCCGAAGGGTAAAGAAAAGAACGATCACATTTTATCACTCAGAGCATGTACTGCTGTCATCTTGCTCAGTTATGATGGATTTGAAAAATGCAACAGATCATATCTCCTAACTACTAAGTTGAGGACTTACCTGGGGCTACCAATTGTGGAAAGGAATTCGTTGCTCTTCCAATCCTCAAAGATGATACTAATTGGCACACCAAGCAATCTGATGATGTTATTGACATAAAACTTGGCCAAGTTGTCCATAGAAAATGTGATCTTGATTGGGATAAAGTGAGCTGCCTTGGTCAAGCGGTCCACAACTAGCCAAATGAAATCCATACCCTTCCATGTACAGGGTAGGCCTGTGACGAAGTCTATGGTAATATTCTCCTATTTCCACTCGGGAATAGGTAGGGACTGTAATAACTCATGGGGCCTCTGTCTCTCAGCCTTGACTTATTGGCATGTGAGGCATCTAGACACATGTGTGGCCACATCATTCTTCATTCCTTTCCATCAGTAGGAGCCTTTGAGGTCCTTGTACATTTTAGTGCTGCAGGTGTGAATGGAGTATGGAGAGCAATGTGCCTCTCTCAAAAATATGTCTCTCAAATCACCATCACTGGGCACACACAACCTCCCTTTGAACTTGAGAATTCCGCTTTTAGTTATAGAGAAATCCGAGTCATTTTGGGTTCCTTCCTGGCAATCTACTATTAGCTTCTGCAACTCTGCATCAGTAACCTGAGCTATAGTGATCCTATCCACCAGACTAGGTTGTACTACCAATGTCAATAGTGATAAAGTGACACCCTCTACTAATAGTTCCAAGTCTAGTTTCTTAGCCTCCTCTAGGAGATACTCATTGGTGGTCAGTGATGCAAAATCATTGGCTGGGATTTCTGACTAAGTGCATCAGCTACCACATTGGCCTTTCCTGGGTGATAGTGGATAGTACAATCATAATCCTTCATCAGCTCTAACCAATGCCTCTGTCTTATGTTGAGCTCTTTTTGGGTGAAAAAGTACTTGAGGTTGTTATGGTCATTGAAGATCTCACTCTTCTCACCATATAGGTAGTGTCTCCAGATTTTCAATACAAAAATCACAACTGCCAACTCCAAATCATGGGTGGGGTAGTTTTTCTCATAATCTTTCATCTGACAGGATGCATAAGCCATGACTTTCCCATGTTGCATTAATACACAACACAATCCTAGCTTGGAGGCATCACTATACACAACCATACCACCGGTACCAGTTGGAATAGTCAAAACTAGAGCTGATGCCAACCTTTGCCTTAGCTCCTTGAAGCACTTCTCACAAGCATCAGATCACTCAAATTTTACACCCTTTCATGTGATTTGGGTCGTCGAAGTAGCAATGCGAGAGAAGTTCTCGATAAACCTCTTGTAGTATCTGGCCAATCCCAGAAAACTATGTATGTCTACTAGACTCTTGGGAGTCTCCCATTCTAGAACTGCCTTCACCTTGCCTGGGTCAACCTCTATACTTTTGTCTGAAACAATGTGGCCTAGGAATGCCACCTGTGACAGCCAAAACTTGCACTTGCTGAATTTGGCATAGAGTTGCTTCTCACTTAGCCGTTACAGTACTAACCTCAGGTGAATAGCATGTTCCTCTGCACTCTGAGAGTAGACCTAACTGCCAACAGTGAATACTATCACAAACTTATCTAGGACACCCTAGAATACCTGGTTCATCAAATCCATAAATGCAGTCGGTGCATTAGTCGACCCAAACGACATTACCAAGAATTCATAATGTCCATACCTTGATCTGAAGGCTGTCTTACTAACATCACTATCCTTGATCCCGAGCTGGTGGTAGCCCAATCTAAGGTCGATCTTGGAGAATACCTTGGCACCCTACAAATGATCAAATAAATCATCTATCCTTGGCAAAGGATACCAGTTCTTGATGGTTAGCTTATTAAGCTCTCGGTAATCAATACACAATCTCATACTTCCGTCTTTCTTCTTGAAAAACAATACCAGTGCTTCCCATGGAGACACACTAGGTCTAATGAATCCCTTCTTCAGATGGTCTTGAAGTTGCACCTATGATTCTTTCAACTCTGTGGGGGCCATGCTATAAGGGGCCTTTGACACTGGTCCCTAGCCAGGGAGTAGGTCGATAGCAAACTCTGTCTCTCGATCCAGGGGCAAACCTATCAAGTCATCAAGGAATACATTGGGAAATTCCCACACCACATCAAGCTCAATCAATGGCCTAATCTCTATCTCAGTACCCATCACAGATGCTAACTAGCCTTGACATCCCTTATCCAGTAGCTTCTTCATCTGGAGCGTGGATATCATGACCTTCTTAGGTTTATTGGGCTTATCCACTTGGAACATAAACTCATCACCATCATGAGGTCTAAAAAAGATAGTTTTCTTTGCACATAGCACACTGGCTCTATATGCAGACAACCAGTCCATTCCTAAAATCACGTTGAAGTCGATCATGTGCCACTCGATCAAGTGAGCATTCAACTCATGTTTACCTATGGTCACTGGACAAGGCTCATAAACATAGTTCAAACCCACTACACTTATTATAGAGGTGCTCACAGCCAAACATTGAGTCAGTCCCTTAGGTGGAATGCTCATCTTCTACACAAATGATGGTGACATGAACAAATGCGAGGCTCTTGAGTCAAATAACACATGTGCAAGAAATAATGATATCAATAATGTACCTATCACTACACCAGGTGCAGCCTCAGCATCTTTTGCAATCATAGAAAACACTCTGCCCTGTGGTCTCTGGCCCTATAGGGGTTACATTGCTTTAGGGGCTGAATATGTCTACTGAGGCCTAGGTGGCATAGTGTAGGTTGCATCACCTGGCCTTCGGTGGGGGCATGTCCTCGCCAGGTGGCCCAGCTGATCATAATGAAAGTATCTCGGGCTTGATCCCGAAGATTGAGATACAAAACTAGATCAGGAGGACTGGAAAGTCTAACTAACATCAGGCTTCCTGAATTGCACTAAAGTTGGGTTGACATAGGGCACTCAAAAAATTTTGTTACCTCCCCTACAATCAGTAGATCCCATTGGCCCCTTTCCCGTCCCTTGCTAGGCCGTAAAGTTGTCTCTATACCGATCTTCAATAGATTTGACCACTTGGACCACCTCAGCATAGGTCTGCAGTTTCAACTCCACAATGGTTGACCCAATACCTGGCCTCAACCCTTTCTCAAACTTCTTCACTTTAGCTCTATCACCTCTGAGATGCTCAGGAGAAAAATGGAATAGCTCCTTGAAGCGTTGCTGATACTCGAGCATAGACCGGGAACCTTGAACCAACTGAGAGAACTCACTCTCTCTCCTATCCCAGAAGATTTTTGAAAAATTGTTTTAAAAGAAGGCCCCTTTGAAGTTTTCCCAAGTGGGGTTTGGATTACTAGCCCTCAGAATAGGCTCGGTGGCACTCCACCAATTATCTGCTTTATTCTGTAATAGATAGCCTGCATAAAAAATTTTGTGCTCATCAATGCAGCCCATCAGTCTAAAACCTTCTCCATTCCACCAATCAATCTTGATGGATACAACGGGTCTTGGCCCACCTTTAAGAAGCATGGGGGCCTAAGCCGTTGAAACTTCTCCATCATTTTCGTCAAGTCTATCCAGCCCTCTACATGGGCCTGGGCTTGATCTGGCATCAGGTCTTACACCTGGCCATGCACATTTGGATGCCCTTGCCCATGCACTTGTGCCCTACCAGACATTTGAAGGGTAACCAATCCAGTGGGTATTAGAATGGGTGCCGGTGGAGTAGGAGGTGCAGGCGGAGCATTACGGGCTTCCATTGCCACCTGGATCCTATTATCGATCCTGGCCATAAATTGGTTTTGCCTTTCCTTAACTCCCCGTATCATGTTATCCATGATGGATGCCACATC
>NW_024868394.1:31429-31551 GCF_013358625.1 Macadamia integrifolia | reverse complement strand
TTCTACTTCTCGGGGCACTAGGGGTGTGTGGCCTTATGGTCTCAATGCTATTATGGCCTGCCTAGACACCACCACATCTCTGATGAGGAGTATAGATGGCCGCCTCAATAACATAGATAGGA
>NW_024868394.1:0-30282 GCF_013358625.1 Macadamia integrifolia | reverse complement strand
AATTATCTAATGATAAATATAATATCGTTAGCTAAGTTATTTTGTTTACAATCCTTTAAGACTTACATATATCAAGTTAAAAACATAATATTCACAAACTTGTATCAACATAGTGAAAAATATGTCAAACACCTCATAGCGCTGCGTATGTACAAAAGTCACAAGCACAGTCCTGGCCATGCTCCTCCGCTTCCAGCATCCACTAGTTGCTCACTCCATACTTAAGTCATGAGGAAAAAGAGTCACTAGTCACAGGCACGACCGTACCAGTATCATCATCTAAAAAGTGTGTATACGTGGGATGAGCTTTCCAACTAGCTCAGTGAGGGGTGGGGTCAAGCACATCTAAGCAAGACAATAGCAATAATAATTTATGATGCATGATTGCAAAAATTAAACACATAGTTCATGATGCTCGTGATGCAGTTCATTTATTTATTATCCACCTAACAATACAAATTAAGTCTGGTAAATGCTACTACAAAGCATTAGGCTATATCCTTCATCTCGGAACCGCCATCGACTATGCGAGGATACAAACCCTGGCCATGAATAGAAGCCTACTAGTCCCAGTATGCCTCCATGGGTATCCCAACAAACCCCTGATAACCCCCTCCTGGCAATTACGGCATCAGTAACACATCGGCCATACCGGACAGGTTCCCCCCTCCAGCTACAATCACATCGTACCACGAGTGTGGCATTCCGAAAAGGCACATCGAACATACCACAATGGGTTATCCAACACCTCAACCCCTGTTGGCAAGGGTTCGCAGCATAGGGAGTGATACCTAACCACATATACTCTACATGCCTTCATAGTGATATAGTTATTATGAATTACATGATATCGATAAGACCTCGGCCACAAAGTGTAATCCATCTCCAAATACAGTCCTAAGTGCACGATACCAGTGAGACCTTGGCCACAAAGTGACACCTAAGACCATTTACCTAATCTAGCATACATATCACAGTTGAGTATGGACTACGTGACACCGGTACCAATAATCAGCCACGAAACGTATCCATTTCCAAATGCAGTCTTAGGTTACACAATAACAGTGAGACCTTGGTCACAAGATGTAACCCACGACCACAACTAACTCTAATGCACATAAACAATGCAAGAATGCAACATACACATGGGAATCATGGCACCAGTACCACCTCGACCACGCCGAATTTTGTCTCACACACACAACTAAATACACGACGATCACGATACCAATACCACCTCAGCCACACCGGATCCCATCATACATTTAAATGAACAATTCGTATGAAATCCATAAGAATGTAATATATGATAATCACCATCATCATGTGAGCAATATAATTAAGCATATTAAATCTATGTATGTGAAAAATTCTATAATAATTAAACAATCCAAAATAAAACAATCATCCCTCACTTTGTTGATCTCTGTTTGTGTTAGGGTTCAAATAAGGGCACCAATCAATCCACCCAGTTTCTGTTTCAGGGCCCATGCGCATCACTATCTTAGACACAAGGACAATAGTACATCAGTACGTGTCAAAAATATTGAGGGGCCCACATGGATCATCCCCAAAGGGTACAGACAAAATCCATTAGTGGCAGTAATGTCACCGGAAACACCAACCAAACATAGCGAATTTTCACTGGAAATATCAGTCCTATTTCCAGTGGAACTAACAGAGAGCTCCTAAGGCTCAGTGGTTCACTAGAAATATGCCACCGGAAGCAGACCCAGTGGATCTAGTGGGCTGTTTCCGGTGGTGGTTCCTTGGAGTTTATAGGGGATGTTCTCAGCATCATTCTAAGCCAATAAAATCCCAAATTCCATCGAGCCATTTGGGAGATACATCAATCAAATGATTGAAAGACTAGTTAGTCTTTTGGCAATACATGTTGCTGGAGTTCATTGGACTTGGTTCGAGCTCAAGAACAACACCGGGAGGGTAGAACACATATTCTATGACCTTAACATGGTTTGTACACTAAGATTCCATCCATACCTAGCTTTGTCTAGGTCAAAATGAAGAGAGAGAGTGGTGGAAGTGAGTATACTTACCTCCAGTAGTGATTCCAGAAATTTGGCGGCAACCAGCACCAAGGTAAGTCTTTTCTTTCTTCTTCCCCTTCTTCTTCTTCCTTCTTCTCCTTTTTTCTCTCCTTCCTTATGTTGGACACAATATAAATGAGGAAATGAATTCCTCATTTATAACTTATAAGTTAAAATGGACCTTAGGGTCTGTTTGGTTGGACCCTATTCGGACCAATCGGGTTATTATGACTTTTAGAGCCCAAGAACCCCTCCACTTAGGTTTAAAAATGTGTTTACATCATGAGTAAAGTGTGGGGATTATTTGGGATCATCCGAGAATATTTACAACATGAGTGGTGGGACCCACGGGCATCACACCATGACAGTATTCCACCGGATTTAGGCCCAGTGGATCCGGTGGCATATTTCTGCTTACTGTCTTAACTGCTTGCTGTCCCATGGCTGGTCTTGCACAGGTGGTTACCCTCGGATATACTTAAGGCCTTTTGGTAACTTCGATACATGCCTAGACTTATATGTGAGGAGTGGGGTCACTTACCCTCTGAGATCAGACGGTACGAATCCCCTCTAATTAGACTGGCACGCGATGCACGAATACTTGGGTTCATCTCTCCCCCATTGGCAATGGGTGGCTGCAAGCAAAAACCCGATTGTGCTTCCAATCTCCGGTCCAAGACCTATCACAATAGTTTAAATTAGACCGAGTCAGGGCACAGGTGTAATAAGAAGTTCAGCTTGAGAGCAGCAGCAGTCCTTCTCACAGGGATGAGGGCCTAGCCAATTGGTATTCTGGGAAGACTCTTTACAACAGTCGAAATCATATCTGCAACTCCATATGGAGTTCCTGGGTAAGTCTCTACATTTCATTCATTATTTTGGTCATCTTTTATTCCTGTTTTGTTGTTCTCTTTTTTTTTTATTTATGGTTTTGTTTTTGTTTTTTGCTATTATTTATTTATTTATTATTTTTTTTTTGCACTATTTATTTCCATTAGCATGAGGGGAAGGAACCACCTACCTTGGCCTCCTATGGCCATCCGAACATGGTTCAGTCCTAGCATAGGATGCTCACTCGCAGGGTGAAGAAGATGGTTGATGATACCTATCTGTGCCGGCTAGCCCTTGTAGAGACCTAGAAGTTTAATCCGACATTGGTGGGGGCCCTAATGGAGTGGTGGTGGCCGAGTACTCACACTTTCCACCTTCCTGTTGTGAGGGTCACAGCCAGAGAAATGGACTATGCCTCCCTGTCCTCTCTCCTCTCTCCTCTCTCCTTCTCTTTCATGTGGGGGGAGGGGTTCGTGTTGTGGTGTGCTTTGATTGTGGGCCCAGCACCGCCGTATCCTTGGTTGGCAATACATGGAGGCCTATTTTCAAGAGTGTAAAATTCATCATTTGAGGCAAGGGTTTTGATGATGGTCTAATTCAGGAATCGAGATCATGCAAATGGGGTTTGGAGTCGCCACCTAGGTTATGGGCCTAGGACCTGACGGTGGGCCCTATTCCTGAGAAAAGGGCCCAAAATTTGGTCTGGTCCAAAGATTTAGGATAAGTTTTAGGTTACAAAGTTGGGAAGGTGTTAAGCACCCAATCTGCCCAGTTCAAACTGTGTTCTTGTTAGATGCTTGAGAATGAACATTTCCACAGTTATTACTATTCCACATGTATGGCTAAGTTATCACACATATATACATTAATTGAATTCAAACTACTATATACACTAAAACAAGGCATGTATAAAGTCTACATTATAACAATTTGGTGGAGAAATTATACCTGAACTTAACCCCTGTTTCGGGCCAAGAGGGGTGGCCCCTAACTAGTACCGGTTTGGACTGTCTTTCATGTTCTCTTGACTCAGGGGAAGATGGTCTTGACCTCCAACTTCCTTTCTTGAGAGAAGCTATTTGTGATGGTATTCAGACAGAGTTCTGGCTAGGAATGATCGCTTTCGGATTTGGGTTCGGGCCGAGCTTCGACTAAGGAAGGCTATTTTTGGATTTGGATTTGGATAAAGCTTTGGCTAGGGAAGGTATTTATGGGTTTGGATTCGGATAGAGCTTTGGCTAGGAAAGGCTATTTCTAGGCTTGGGATGAGGTGGTACTACGGCAAAGCTTCGGCTAGGGAGGCTATTTCTGGATTTAGGATGAGATGGTACTCCGGCAGAGCTTCCATTAGGGATAGGCTAAGGGAGGGCTAGGCTGAGGTGGCACTTCAGCAGAGCTTCCGCTAGGAATGGCTATTTTTGAAAAGATTCCAGGATCACTCGAATAGAGGTTCGGGTAGGAATGGCTACTTCTGAGAAGAAATGAGCTGACCTAAAAATGGATTAAAGAACTCCAAAGTCTCGAAGAACACTTTGAAGATCCAAACAGAGTTTCAAATCTTAATAAAGATCTCTTCATAGACCCAAAGAACCTCAAAAAAGGGGGTTTCTATCTAAGAAATGCTTAAGAATGCTCAAGAACACTCAAGAACACTCAGGAACACTCAAGGGAGGTGGCTCAAGAACATATTGTTTTTGGCTAAAAGCTGGATCTAACTAAGAATTTGGATTAAAGCTCTTCAAGATCCTGAATAACACTTCAAAGATCCGAATGAGTTTTCAGATCTTGATGAAGATCACTCCAAAGATCAGAAGAAAATCAAGAGGGCAGGGGAGGAAAATTTCACTATGAAAGAGTAAAGGGAGATTCTGGTGTGTTGGTCTATTTTTTCTAAGGGAGGGTGTATTTGTAGTTTTTTTCGACCAAATAGGAGAGGGGGAATCCCTTTATCCAATGGACGAAAAGGGGAGCTCTTACCTAAATTGAGGGGATAGGTTTTTGTACAATGGGTAAATGGGGAAATTGAAGGGAAAAATGGGTGGGGAGGGCTTTTGTCCAGTGGGTAAAAGGGGGTTTTCAAAAAAAATGGGAGACAAATTTTAGCTGAAAAAGGAAATTTTCAAAAAAATAGGAAGAGAGAGAAATACCAATCCTAGCCACTGAAGGTGGCGCACGGGACCAGGATGAAGTGCCTGAGGTATGGTTAGTTTAGGCAGGTAGTGTGGGTGGCATCACCGGTGCACGACGGATGACGCGTGGGTAGTGAACAAAGTGGTGCGGGCATGGACAGTGGTGCATGCATGCATAGGTGTGCAGGCAATGTGTATAGTGTGTACGGATCAGGCTGGCATGGGTGTGCAGGCAACATGTGAACGATGCAGGTAAGGTGTGCGTGGCCATGCAGTAGGGGCATGCATAGCGTGCGGGGAGGTCACACATACTGTACAGTGGGGCCATGCAAGCTATGTGGCTGGGGTGTGCAGGCTATGCGGTAGGGGCACGCAGGCTATGCGACGGGGGCACGCATCATGAGGTAGGGGCGTGTAGGCTAGGCTGGTTGGGCTGGTTGGACGAGCTAGCTGGCTTAGCTGGCTGATTTGATGGCCAGCTTGACTGGCTGGTTGGTTGGCTGGCTGGTTCGCTACCTTGGCTAGTTGGCTCGCTTGGCTAGTTGGCTGGCTTAGCTGGCTCGCTGGTCTGTGTGTGCGACATGCCCGTAAAAAAAATATAATTTTCCAGGGAAGATTGCAGGCAATCCGACAGTCCAATTTTGGCATACCATATACCTTCGAAATCATATTTCTGAGCTCTAGCCATTTGTATGGTCATCTTGACCAAATTCCTTCGTATATAAAAATTCAAAATTGGACCCCCTTCTCTCTCCCGCTTGGGGATTTCTAGGTTTTTGGGTAAAGGAATGTTTCTATCAGCATCTCTATTAGTTGAAAGCCAGAAGTCACATCCAAGATGCATATTTCATTATGGCGAGAGGAGGGTGACAAAATTGGGTGTCTATAGAATGCCCCTCTTTGGTCGAGGCCTATGCCAATAGCCAAAGGGCAAAGAAAGGAATGACCAAATTTTGTCACCCGGAGCATGTACTGCCATCATCTTGCTCAGTTATGATGGAGTTGAAAAATGCAATAGATAATATCTCCTAACTACTTTGAAGTTAAGGACTTACCTAGGGTTGCCAATTGTCGAAAGGAATTCGCTGCTCTTCCAATCCTACAAAAAGGTTAGTATTTTGATCTTTGATTTTCCTTAGCTGGGCTTCAAATGTGCCAGTTTAGGGAAAATGGACTCCATGCTGGGTCCTTGACCCAAATTGGACTATCTAGTACCGAAGGTTATAAGAGAGGAACTCGTTGCTTTTCCAATCCTATGACAGGTAAAACACCTGATTCTTTGATTTTCCTTAGCTGGGCTTCACATGTGCCAGTTCAGGGAATTTTGGTCTCCAGGCTGGTTCTTTCGAACCAATCTGGACCATATGGTCTTCCAGCTGGGTTTTTTTTAACCGGGCTGGGTTATCTGGTTTTTGAGGCGGGTTCTTTCAAACCGGGTTGGGCTTTCTTGCCTTCTAGGGTAGTTCTTTAGAACTGGGCTGGGCTATCTGGCCTTGTCAATTATTATTTGAGTTTTAAATTTTGATGCTTGATTTGGAATCTTTTAATTCTTGTTTTTGATTTGGAATTTTGTTAATTGATTTGGTTTGAATTTTAATGCTTGATTTGGAATCTTTTAATTCTTTGGTTCTTCTTTGAATTGAATTTGGACTTCTGAATTGGAATCCCAAAATAATAACCCTTTTTCCATTAGTATAAGGGGAAGGAACCACCTACCTTGGCCTCCTATGGCCATCCGAACATGGTTCAGTCCTGGCATAGGATGCTCCCTCATAGGGTGAAGGAGATAGTTGATGATACCTATCTATGCCGACTGGCCCTTGTAGAGACCCAAAAGTTTAATTTGACATTGGTGTGGGCCCTGACGGAGCTGTGGTGGCCGAGCACTCACACTTTTCACCTTCCTGTTGGTGAGATCACCATTACGCCTATGTGCTTCTATGCCTTGACAGGCATTCCATTTGAGGGTAGATCCATGACCCCACCAGTAGGATTTTTGACTACTAGGGAGTTGTAGATCTGACCGGTATCACCATTAAAGCCGGCCAGATATGCATCTGCCTAGGGGAGATTAGTGCTCGATGGTGGAAAGTTATCCTGGGGGAGAATCCAGGTAATATGTCTCAGGTGGCACTTTCCTTCTTGCTATTTGCCATGGGTCAGTGCCTCTTCAGTGACCTCCAAGGGGGAGTAGATATCCGCCTAGTGTATTTTCTCAAAGATCTTCGCACAGTAGATTCCTGAGACTGGGGCGAGGCCGCCCATGCATATCTCCTACGATCCCTGGACCTATTGTCCTATGGAGATAGAGGCCTTAAGGGGGCAGGCAACATTATCCAGGTAACTTTCCTTCTCATATCTATTTTCTTTTAGTCATTTGGTTTGCACTTTCTTACTTTGATTTCTTGAGTGTTTTGAGCACCTAGGAACCATAGCCCCTAAATTGAGGGATCCTGAGACATTCTTCTTCCCCTTAGCCGCAAAGTGGGGAGATAACCAGGTAGTCCGGGCCTGACACCACCCTCCAAGGACCACTGCTCATTCTCTTTTAAACGATTTTACTGAGGTATGCCATGTCTGACACTGAAATTTTATTTGCCTGATGCTGTACATACCCATCCTTGATTTTACAGGTTACTTAGAGACCATTCCATGACCTCGTATTTCTGGATTTCGAGAGAGTCACCTTGGCTCATCAATCATCCGAAAAACCAAGTCCTTTTTTAGGGCATCTGGGGCCACGCCTGGTACTTAGGAGAGAGAGTAGTACCCCAGTGGTCAGACATCGATCCACGCCCTTCTCTCGGTCTTCCTCCACCCACTATGCATTGTCCAAAGATTGTCCCTGCAGACGAGATGAGGCGCTTGGCTAATGGAGTATGGGAAGACTCATTTCTTGATCCGGATAGGAAATAGGGAGCCTTTCTGGAGGAGGAGACAGTGTGCACCCCTCTCGGTCCCGATGGTCCAGTGGTATGTTGCCCTTTCTTGAGTATTTCCTGTAGATTCTTCCTTGTTTTGGTCTTGACTGATGTTCTTTTAGGGGAGAGTGAGACGTGTAGATCCTTCTGCTGTTCGGTTGCATGCCAGTGCTACCGATCCTTCACAAGCAGGGCCCTCTACTAGTGCCGACAGGTCTCTCAGGGTAGCTAACATCCCCTTTCGTGGCTTCCCTACCTGAACCTATCCCAATGTGACCAACCCCAGTCTCCCTCATCTTCTAGAGCCAAACACAGATGTAGATACTTCCCTTGGGCTACCTATTCCTTATGATTATTTGAGTATCTAATCATTTTCCAAGTAACTCTTGACTTCGTTTGGTTGATACGCTCTTTCGCATGTGTCCCCGGAGGTCTATGCTGAGATTAGGAGGATGATAGCTACCAAGGTATTTCCCACTTTCTTCTTTCTTTTGCCCTTCTTCTTTTATTATTATTCTTCTTGATCCTTTCCTGTATTCCTTAGGATGGAAGGATCGTCACCTTAGAGAGCCAAGTTAGTTCCTACGAGCAAGAAATTGCACAGCAGGATACACTGATTCAGGACCTGACCCAGAGGCTGGAGTAGGAGTGACTAGCATCTGTGGATTCCCCCATGCTTCATGAGGATGGTTCAGAATACTGTTCAGATGATGGCTTCTGACCCATAGGGATTTCTTTTTCCCTCCCCTTGTTTGTTCATCATTTCAATTTAACATCTTATGAAAACTTACTTTTGGCACAAATAAAATATTTCTTCTTTTTTGGTTTTTTGATTGATTACAATACATAGGCACAATCAATTCCATAACTCATGTCACAATTAGAATAATCAAGATAACACAAAAATCCAAATACTTCCTCATTCCCTTACCAAGTGAATTACATGAAAAGGGGGATAATTTTCCTACCACAAATGGGATAGGTGAATAACAAGGTGGAGAGACAATTCTTGAGGTGGGTGAAAGTTCACTAACTCTTCTGAGACCATCTCCTCGAGCTTGTATTGTCAGCTGATGTACATAGGCAAGAAAAAGGACATATGAGTCAATCCCATCAATTTGACATAGTTGTGGCCACGGGTCTTCATTAGAGAATCTTCTTGTGGCTTCCCTAGGCACCTCCATGTGATATCCTACACAGTCCTTTCCCATAGGTACTTTTCCCAATCGGTGATAAGGTCCAATTCTAAAACTCCTCTCTTATCCCAGTAACAAAACCTCCGAGTGGGCTTCCCCTTAATGGTGTGGTGAGCTTCAGTTTCTTGAAGAGCCATATTTCAAAAATAGCAGGACTCCGCTGATGATGATCTAGGCCAAATCTATGGCCATAGCTTATGTCATCAAATCCCTTGAACGTTTCTGCAAGAACCGTAGGGATGATGTCATCTCCCTTCTTCAACTGTTTTACTACCTCAATCAGAATAGATGGTGCACAATGCCCTGGAGTGCGAAGAATATAACGAGGTATTATGCATAGTAAATAAGCATCCAGGAATCTCTACTGATGGATTCCTCCCATTGGTAGATATTGGATGAAGATCTGAGCCACCTTCAAAATGTCAATCTTCCCATACCTGACAAACTGCTTTAGTTCTTCTTTCCATCCGAAGAAATCCTGGATTTCCTTTAAGCAATTTCCTTCAAAGAGGGTTGGAATAAACTGCCTTTGGGTTGAGATAGCATACAAACCCGAAATTCTTCGATAGTTGGGCAGATCTCCATTAATCCAAACTGAAATACATGCAAATTGGTATCCCAGTGTTGAGAAACCTGCCAAAGTGAGTGGTGATGTAGCTTCACACATCCAATCCTGCAAAAAATGACATATTCATGGATTCCAGTAATCCTGGTGCTCACATATTTATGTTTAAGGTCCATTTCCTCAACATCTTATCCAACGAGCCCATGAGTTTGTTTTCCTGAAACCAACACAAACAACGAGATATGATGATTTATCAAAGCATTACTCATTAGCTAATGATTCAAACATGCCTTTACCACTGTTGCATCAAGCTCTTCCTTTTCTTTTACTTTGATTGACCAAAGGTGGAGAATAAACTAGTCTTGATGAACTGGTGTCAGGTGGTGATTTCTTTTTAGGGGATAGAATCCTAGATAAGAATGGATGGACCATAAGTGAATGATAGATATCTGATGCCTTTGCATGCCAAATAGAGATTCTTAGGGGATAGAATCCTGGATAAGAAGTGACGGACCAATGGGTGGATAACAGATACCTAATGGCCTTATATGCCAAATGGCAATTCTTGGGGGATACAAACTATGATGATCTTTTAAGGTACTTTGACTATTAATCAAGGAATTGATTTATTACCTTTAGATGATTGGAACCCCACTTGCACATGTCAAGTTGCCTACGTATCCGTCGAAAGGAATTAGGTCAGATGTAGTTCAATTTATTCACCCTTTTAGACATAATATTTCTTGAGTTGATCCATGTTAACTAGTTCAGGTATTTCTTCGCCGTTGTGGCATATGAGTTTCATAGCTTTACCTGGTAAAATTTCTTTGACAGTGAATGGGCCGCTCCAGTTGGGCCTGAATTTTTCTCTTGGGTCATGAATTGGGGCTCTTTGTTCTCGAAGAACAAGGTCACCCACCTCTTTGTGACGGGACTTCACATTCTTGTTAAAGGCGCTGGCCATTCTCAGTTGATATTTCTTCAGATTGTCCATAGCTTTTATGCTCCTTTCATAGAGAAAATTGAGCTTATCATGTCTAGACTTCACCTATTCTCCTTCAGATAGCTAACTATCAGGAGTACCTTAAGGATGGTACCAGGATTTCCACAGGTAAAATTGTCACAACCCCATATACCAAAGAGAAAGGTGTTGCCCCTTTTGAGGATCATACAAAAGTCCAGTATGCCCATAAGGCAAGGGGTAACTTATCAGCCCAATCCTTGCGTGTTTCTGTCATTTTCTACAGAATGACTTGGATATTCTTGTTAGTTATTTTGACTGCCCCATTAGTCTACGACCTATAAGTGGTAAAGCGATGCCTTCTGATATTGAACTTTGTGCAGATTTTGTCAGTCTTGCCCCAGAAGTGAGATCCCTGATCTGATATCAATTCTTGAGGTATTCCATATCACACAATGATATTTTCTTGGATGAATTTAGCCACCTTAGCTTATGTGAGGACTACATAGGACTGAGCTTCTAGCCACTTGGTGAAATAATCAATGGCTACCAAGATGAACTCATAGCCATTGGATGCTTTAGGGTTAACATTTCCAATGATATCAATGCCGCAAGTGGAGAATGGCCAAGGTGAACTGAGCAAATGCAGCTCTATTGGCAGGATATGTATGATGTTGGCAAATATCTGACACTTGTGGCATTTCTTGACAAAGTCCATGCAATCTGCTTCCATTGTGTTCTAGTAATATCCTAGCCTGAGGATCTTCTTAGATAACATCATGGCATTCATATGGGGTCCACAGAGACCTTGATGAATTTCTTCTGTGATAGTTGTAGCTTGTTCCGCATCTACACACAACAACTGTATTCTGTCATAGGATCTCTTGTATAAAAAATCCTCTTGGAGAATAAACTGGGTGGCATATCTCCTTAGAAACTTCTTCTCTCTGTCAGTTGCTTCAACTGGGTACTTCTTTTCCCTGATGAAATTTACTATGTGAGCAAACCAAGACCGACCATCCACTGTGAGAGTGTTTATGAAATTCTGATAAATGGGCCTACTTCTTTGTTCTACCAAGAATGATCAGACTCTAGCGATAGGGTTGCACTATACGATAGAAGCCAAGGTTGCAAGGGCATCAGCAAACCTATTGTTATCCCTCTGGAAGTATTCAAACGAAGTCTTTTCAAAGTGTTCAATCACCACTTCCAAATATTCTTGGTATGGCTTTAGCTTCTCATCTCTAGTTTTCCACTTTCCCTATGTCTAACAGATGACAATGGATGAATCACCGTAAACCTTGATTCTTTTCACTCCACTGGTTAAAGCAGTTTTGAGCCCCAAAGCACAAGCTTTATATTTGGAAATATTGTTGATACAGGGGAAGTTGAGGCAAAATGATGAAGGTGAACAAAGGCCACCCTTCTAATTGGCTGCTCCATCAAAGAATAACTAACATTCATTAACTATATTTTCTTCCTCTACCGCTGCAATTCCTTCATTGGGAAAGGCATTATCAAAGGATCTTCCATCTTCTGTGGGGTGAGCAACCAAATGATCAGCTATGACTTGACCCTTGATAGATTTCTCAGTAATATAGGTGATTTCAAACTCTGATAGCAAAAGTAACTGACGAGCCATCCTTCCTATTAAGGCCAGTTTCTTGAAGAGATATATAATGGGATCCATCTTTGAGATTAAATGCACCAGATAGGAAACCATGTAGTGTCGCAACCTTTTAGTTTCCCAAATCAACACAGTGTAAGTTATTTCTAAAGATGTGTATTGAGTCTCATATTCCAGAAACTTCTTTCTGAGGTAATATATGGCATGCTCTACCCCTTCTTTAGTCTCCTTCTATGCTAGCAAAGAGCCCATGGAATATTCTCCTACAGACAGATACAACAGAAGCGGCTCTCCTTCCACTGGTGGGTTCATAAGGTACTCCTTGATCTTATCAAAGGCTTATTGGCAGTGGTCATTCCATTCTGTGGGTTGATCCTTCTTCAGTAAGTTGAAAATTTGTTACACCCGTGCCCTAATCCAGTATAATTTGAAACTGTTGTGACAGGCCTTGGATCAGAGATCAAAAGTACGATCGGGTTTTGGCTCACGGTTGTGCATTACCGAAGGGGTAGGGATGACCCCACATGTTCATGCATTGCATGCCTGTCTAACTAGAAGGGGTTCATACCTTCCGATCCCAGATGGTAAGTGACCCGACTCCCCACACTTGATTTTCGACACATGTCATAATTGCCAAAAGGCCTTGAGCATGTCCGAGGGCAGCCACCCATGCGAGGCCAACCATTGGAACTCAAGTTGTCAAGACAGTAGGCTGTCTTGACCACCGAAAATAAGCCACTGAAAGCATCCTGGGCATGAATCCGGTGCCTGTTTCTGATGGGTACACTGGCTGCTGTCAAGGTTCTGGATGATCCCAAATCATTCTCCACACCTTCCTCTTGATGTGAACACCTTATGGACCTAAATGTGTGGGACCTCATATCCTGAAACTCATTTTAACCCGATTGGTTCAAAAGAGGCTCAAACCAAACAGACCCTTAAGCCCAACTTAAGTTATAAGTTGGGAATCCTCATTTCCCTTGTGCCCAACGTAGGAGAGGAGAGAAAGAGGAGAGGAAGAAAAAGAAGAGGAAGAAGGGGATTGAAGGCCTACCTTGGTGCTGACTACCACCTTGTTACCGGAATAGCTGCCGAAGGTAAGTGCAACTCCCATGCCACTCTCTCTCTTCATTTTGACCTAGACATAGCTAGGTATGGATGAAATCTTAGTGTACACACCATGTTAGGGTTGTAGGATGGGTGTTCTACCCTCCCGGTGTTGTTGCCAAGCTTGAACCAAGCCCGGTGAGCTCCCTCAACATGCAATGCCAAAAGACCAACTAGGGTTTTGATCATTTGATCGACGTATCTCCCAAACACCTTGGTGGAATTGGGATTTTCTTAGCTTATAATGATGCTAGAAACATCCCCTACAAACTCTATGGAACAAATCTCGACGATTGGGCCCAAGCCAAAAAGCCCCAATTCGAGTTGGACCTTTTTGTGTCCACCAAAAATATGGCACAGGAGGCATTGCAGCTATTTTTGGTGGGTTGTTTCCAGTGGAAAAATGAGCCTAATGTTCTCTCTGTCACCTCCATCAGAAATAGGACTGATATTTTCGATGGAAATACCCTGTTTCTGGTGACAGTACTGTCACCTAAGAACTGTGTCTGTACCCTTTAGGGGTGACTTGTGTGGGTCCCTCCCGATGTTTTTGACATGTATTGATGTATGATTCCCTTGTGTCTAGGATAGTGACATGCACGTGCCTTGAATCCAAAATTGAATTGATCGATCGGTGGCCGTACTTGAACCAACACAATCAATTGTAAAACAGGTGAGGGATGGACTGTGCATATTTTTTAAAATTTTTATTATTTATGAAATTGCTTACATGCTTAGAATTATATGTTTAATTGAAATTGTCATTTTATGATAATGATATGAATTGTATGGAAATGTATGATGGGATCCAGTGTGGGCGAGGTGGTCCCGGTACCGTGATCGTCGTGTGTTTGGATGTGTGTGTGAGACGGAATCCGACGTGGTCGAGGTGGTACCGGTGTCATGATTGCCATATGTATGTTGCATTCATGCATTGATTATGTGCATTAGAGTTAGTTTTAGTCATTGGTTACACTTTGTGGCCAAGGTCTCGCTGGTATCGTGTACCCCAAGACTGCATTTAGAAATGGATACGCTTCGTGGCCGAGGTCTTGCCGATGTTGCATAGTCCATACTCAACTATGATATGTATGCTAGATTAGGTAAACGGTCTCGGGTTACACTTTGTGGCCAAGGTCTCTCTGGTATCGTGTACCCAAGACTGTACTTGGAGATGGATTACACTTTGTGGCCGAGATCTCTCCGGTATCGTGTAATCCATACTAACTGTATCATTATGAAGGCATGTAGTATATATGTGGTTAGGTATCACTCCCTATGCTACGCACCCTTGCCAAACAGGGGTTGAGGTGTTGGATAACCCATTGTGGTATGTTTGATGAGACTTGTCGAAGTGCCACTCCTATGGTACGATGTGATTATTGCCAAAGGTAGGAACCTATCAGGTGTGGCAGATGTGTTACCAGTGCCATGACTGCCAGGAGGGGGTTACCAGAGGTTTACTGGGTGACCCATGGATGGATACAAGGATTGGTAGGCTTGTAATGACGGCTAGGGTTTGTATTATTGTGTAGCATATGCGTGATTATGGGTTTTTCCAGTGATGATTACCGGAGATCCGTTGGTCCAATTTTTGCATGCCATATATTGTCGAAATCATATTCTTGAGCACTATCCATCCGTATAGTCATCTTGACCAGATTCCTTCGTATATAAAAAGTCAAAATTGGACCCCCTTTATCTCGCACGGGGGTTTCCAAGGTTTTAGGTTTGGGAGTGTTTCTGGGTTATTTGGGTAGATAAGGGATGAAATTTTTAGGGTATTTGGCATAGGTGGGGATTTTTCTAGGTTTCCAGTGGGATCGTCCGTGTGCACGGCATATATGTTGGAAAGTGTAATTTTTTGGGAATGATCATGGGAGATTTGTTGGTCTGATTTTGACGTGCCATATATTGTTGGATTCGTATTTCTGAGCACTAATCATCTGTATTGTCATCTTGACCAGATTCCTTCATATATAAAATAGTCAAAACTAGACCCTCTTCTCTCCCACGCAGGGGTTTTTAGGGTTTCGGATAGGGGAATGTTTCCATCAGCATCTCCATTGATCAGAAGCCTGAAGTTGCATCCAAGATCCATATTTCATCATAGTTGGAGGATGGTGACAAAATTGGGTGTCTACACCTGGTTCAAAAGATTCTGCCTGGATGACCAGATAGCCCCACCCGATTCGAAAGAACCCGCCTAGAAGACCAGATAGCCCAACCCAGTTTGAAAGAACCCGCCTGGAAGACTAGATAGCCAGCCTAATTTGAAAGAACCTGCTTGGAAGACCAGATAGCTCAGCCCGGTTCGAAAGAACCCCCTAGAGACCAAATTCCCTGAACTGGCCCATGTAAAGCCCAGCTAAGGAAAATTCAAAGATCAAAATACTAACATCTTTTGCCAGATTGGAAGAGTAGTGAATTTCTTTCCTATAATTAGTAGCCCAGGTAAGTCCTAAAACTCTAAAATAGTTGACAGATATTATCTGTTGCATTTTCAACTCCATCATCAATATGCAAAATGAAGGTAGTACATGCTTTGTGTGATAAAATGTGGTCGTTCTTTTCTTTGCCCTTTAGCCATTGGCACAGGCCTCGGCCAAAGAGGGGCATTCTGAAGCCACCCAATTTTTTCACCCTCCTCCAGCTATGATGAAATGCAGAACTTGGATGTAACTTTCGACTTCCAATCAACAGAGATGATGATTGACCTAGAAAACTCAAAAACATTCCCCACCTATCTGAAAACCTTGAAAACCCCTGCACGGGAGAGAAGAGGGTCCAATTTTAAATTTTTATACACGAAGGAATCTGATCAAGATGACTATATAGATAGATAGTGTTCGGAAATATGATTCCGATGATATATGGCATGTCAAAATCAGACTGTCGGATCTCTCGCAATCATCCCCGAAAAATTATATTTTCCCGTATGTATGCCACACACACTGGCAAGCCTACTAGAAACCTGAAAAACCCCTACTTACCCCAAATACCCCAAATTCATCCTCTAACTGGAAACCCTGGAAACCCCTAAATGGGAGAGAAGAGGGTCCAAATTTGACTTTTTATATACGAAGGAATCTGGTCAAGGTGACCGTACAGATGGATAGTACTCAGAAATATAATTCCAACGATATATGGCACGTCAAAATCAGACATTTGGATCTCCCGCAATTGTCATAAAAAATTCCATAATTCGCTCATGTGTTGTGCACAGGCCTGCCTGCACGCATGTTACACGCACTGGCCTGCAGCCCGCACCCCTTCCCGATGCAGTCCATGCACAGCTGCTGCCCAGCCCGTGCATAGTTGCTGCCCACCCGTGCACTGTGCCTATCCAGCCCGTGCACATTGCCTGCCCATCCGTGCATCCATGCCGATCATGCCCTGTGCATTTTCAACCCAAACTTGTGTACCACCATTGACGATCGGGATTTGCATTCCACTGGCCCAAGGGGTGAAGAAATTTCCTCTTCACCCATTTTCATGTATGCACTACTTCGTTGGCATACCCTATGCCGTAACCTCCTATTAGTCCAAAAACCTGCTTTTTACCTATTAGCTAACATTTTGCTCTCCTCCTGTTTGTCTAAAAACTCATTTTTTAACTATTGGCTAAAATTTCTCTCTCCTCCCTTTTTTCCAAAAACCCCCTTTTGTCCAATGGTTAAAGGAATTCTCTCTCCTCCCCTTAAGCCTGGAAATACTATAAATAGGCCCCCCTCCTTTAGAAAAGAACAAAAAAATCACAACCCCACTTAGGAAGTGAAGCTCTGCCCACTCTCCTCCTCCCCTCCCCCTTTGAGTTTCTTCAGGTCTTCGGAGCGATCTTCGTCAAGATCCAAAATTTTATTCGGATCTTCGAAGTGTTCTTTGGGATCTTGAAGATCTTCAATCCAAGTTTTTAGCTCAATCCATTTTTCTAAAAAACCAAGTTTTTGAGTGTTCTTGATCTTCACCGAAAGTAGAAATCCCCCCATTGAGGTTCTTCGGGTCTACGAAGAGATCTTTGTCAAGATCTGGAGTTCTGCTCGGATCTTCAAAGTGTTCTTTAGGGCTTTGAGGAACTTCAATCCATTTTTAGGTCAATCCATTTTTTTTTCAAAAATAGCCATTCCCAGCCGAAGCTCTGTCCGAGTGCCCTTGGAATATTTTCAGAAATAGCCATTCCCAGCAGAAGCTCTGTTTGAGTGCTCTTCAAATCTTTCCAGAAATAGCCATTCCCAGCGAAGCTCTACCGAAGTGCCACCTCTGCCTAGCCCTCCCCTAGTCTATCCCCAGTGGAAACTCTACTAGAGTGCCACCTAAGCCTAGTCCTCCCATAGCCTATCCCCAGCAAAAGCTCTGTCAGAGTGCCACCTCATTCGAAGCTCAGAAATAGCCTTTCTTAGCCAAAGCTCTATCCAAATCCAAATCCAAATCCAGAAATAGCCTTCCCTAGTCGAAGCTTTGTCCCAATCAAAATCCAAAAGTAATCATTCCTAGCTAGAACTCTGCCCGAATATCATCACAATCAAAATCTCTCGAGAAAGGAAGTTGGAGGTCAAGACCATCTTCCCCTGAGCCAGGAGAATCAGAAAGACAGTCCGAGATGGTACTAATCAGAGGCTCACCCCCTTGGCCCAAAAATAAGGGTTAAGTTTAGTACAGTTTCTCAACCAAATTGTCATCATGTAGACTTTATATAGACCTTGTTTTAGTGTACATAATCATTTAAATTCAGTCAATGTATATATGTGTGATAACTTAGCTATGCATGTTGAATAGGAATAATTATGAAAAATGTTCATTCTTAAGCATCTAGTAGGAAGACCGGTTAAAATAGGCAGATTGGGTGCCTAACACTTTTCTAATTCTGTAACTTGACACTTACCCTAAATCTCTGGACTAGACCAATTTTCGGGCCCTTTTCTCTGGAAATGGGCCCACCCCCGGGTCCTAGGCCCATAATCCTAGGTGGTGATTCCAAACCCTTTTGCATGATCCCAATCCCCGTATTGGACCATCATCAAACCCCCGTCTAGAATGACAAACTTTACACTCTTGCCAAATAGGCCTCCACGTATCTCCGAGCGAAGATACGGTGGAGCGGGGGCTGCAAGTGAAGCACATCACAACACACCCCTCCCTCATGAAAAGAGAAGAGAGAGGAGAAAGAAAGGATTGGAGACTCATAAAGTCATCGATTCTCTGGCCACTACCCTCACAATAGTCAAATAGAAGATTCTGATGAGATGAGTTTTTTCTCAGGAGCAAGGATTCCCGAGAAATTCAAATGGTAAACTAACAGGTTCGACGGGTCTTGGGATCCTAAAGCTTATTAGAAGGTCTTCCTCAACATTAGCAAGTCTTGGCAGCTAGCAAATAACTAGATGGGTCAGGCATTCATATTGACATGATCGGTCCAACTCTAAGATGGCACACACAGCTAGAGTTTGCACAAACATAGAATTGGGCAACAATGCTAAAAGCCTCACCAAGTACTACTCTTATAACATAGAAGTGGATGTGAAGCGGTGAGAGCTTGAGACTTTGAGTCAACAGCCTAGGGATGGATTCACTGCTTTCCTAATGAGATTCAAGGATAAGGTCGCCAAGATGGTAGAGTGACCGTTTGAAGTAAAGCAAGTGGAGATGTTGATTGAAAACATGTCCAAACCATATTATGATGTCCTTTATTATCAGCATTTGCAAACCTTTGAAGCATTGATAGCCACTGGGACACGTATTGAGAACAGAATCCTATGGGAAGCACAGTACCTTGGGACTCCTCAGGATAGAGGAAAGGGTACAAAGGTTGGATGAGGGAAAGGTCCTGAAACCAACGTTGTCAGTTCAGCCCAACAATCAGTAGCAACCATCTCTCTATCACAACCATTTGTGATACAAGCAGATGCTCCAACTTGGAAGTCCCCCTCATCAAAGAAGGCAGTTTTCAGACTTGGGATTGCCAATAACAATAGTGTATGAAAAATTGAAGAAGCAAGGGTTATTGGGGACAGTGGCTCTGAGGCTAATTCCCACTCCTCTCCCAACTTGGAATCGGGATCATAAGTATTGTGCCTACCATACCCAGAAGGGGCACTCCACAGAGCGGTGCCTAGGGCTACAACATGCAGTACAAGATCTAGTGGATAACAGAACTATTGAAGTTAAAATTAAGCAGTCTCCAAATGTTACCACCAACCCACTCCTAGATCATGGTATAGTCAGTAATTTGGATGATGATGAATCCATAGATTGTGACCCCACTCAACTCATTGAGCCTAAAAAGCAAAAGGATCATCTGATCGCCGATGATTATCAGAAGATCATGGGGCAGAGAGCCAAAACCTTGAGACTTCCTAGGGAATAGAAGTCATCAGAAGAAGAAATAGGGAGTGAAGAGTAGATGTCCACCTTTCCTCCTTCATCACCAACCCCTATTGAGAAGTCCATTGCTTCATGCAGCTTACCTCACCAATCATTTTCCCTATATTATCCAAGATTGAACCTTACATCATCATCCTACCAACCTTTACCTCCATCCAACTATCCTACTGCTTACTTTGAACCCCAATATCCACCATATTATCATCAACCTCTCTACCTCTACAATATTATCACCCTCTACAACACCATCAACCTTTACCTTACCCTTAGAGGGAGGAAACACCATCTCCATCTTATCATACACTAGCTCCATCTTATCATTCATCATCTCCATCAGGATACCCTACCTCTCATATCACATCATCATCATATCACCCTGCCTAATATCCTTCATCAACCTCATATGATTCTCATTCCTAGGTTTTAATCCATAACCCAAAAGGATGACGGATTGGTGGATATGATTGGAAGGACATGCAAATATTGCCCAACTCTCCAAAAAGGACTTCATCTTCGGGTTCAGTAAATGTTCTTGAGGAAGATCAAGCCATGGACACCACACCCTTAATTCAGTCAAGGTCATCACAGGAAGGCAATTCAAAGATAGTTGAGGAAGTTACAGATGATCTCCTCAGGGCAGTAATAGCATTATCAGTGGGAGAATATATTAAAAACCACACTTCCCTAATCTATATAGGGAGTGACAAAGAAGAGGATGCGTCAAATCTGACCTAGCTTTGAACTAATGACAATGGGTCAAACCCCACAGAAATCTTCCTTTCCGTACATTTCGAGTATTACAAAATGATTGGATGCAAGAGAGTTTGAGGGCCATGAGGAGGAAATAGATGAGAAACCTAGTGAGGGGGAGGTCACAGAAGAAAAGGATGACAATGATGATAATGATGATAATGACGATGACAATGACGATGGGGATGAGTGTGAGGAAGGCGATGATGAGAATGATAGTGAAGATAATTATCTAGACTAGGATGATTACCTCAGGCCATGGAACCAAGATGTGGATGACAAGTCTGAATATTACTCACCCGAGCATCCAACTTGTTACTTAGTATATGCTATCGGTGGTAATGACTTGATAGTTGATCCGACTAATGCTATTCTTCCCACCCTCTGCATGGAAGGGGACGATTCCTCATCAGATTCAGGAAATGATGATGAGTCGGAGAATAGGCAAATATTTTTATATGCGAATTGAACTCCATGATAGATATGGAAGAAAAGTTAAGTGATGTATACTCACAAGTGGGGAGGATGCAAGAATGAGTAGAAGAAATTGACCACACGCTTGGTGAAGTAACCATTAGTGAAAGTCACTACAATGAGCAGTTGAATGACCTGGAGGAAATAAGGCCAGAGGACACATTTGTAGAAGCAGTAGACGTCGCATTCCAGTGTCTCTCCAATACGGTCAAGAAATTTTGAGCCAGGGCTCTCAATATTTATGGAGGACCCCAACTTTCCTCTCTGAGCCTAGAAGGGGAGGCCAAAGATGATGATCCAATGGTTGGAATAATTACCATCATAGATAGTGACGATGAGGATCAATACCCCACTGAAATCATTGTAAAGAAGCCCGCCAGGGTGATGGAGACCAAAAAGGGGAAAGATTACAAGGGCAAGGCCCTAGCAGTGGAGAAACCCAGCAGCTATGAAGCAGGTTCTAGAGGCTTGAAGAAGGAATCGGAGAATCCAATTTTGGCTCAAATCAACAAGGCTTAGGCCAAAATCTCAATCTGGGGATTTTTCATGGCCTCTCCTACCCATCGTGAGGTAGTGTTGAAGTCCCTCACTCATGTGCAGCTCTCCCACATAGTAGGGGCAACATATACAGTGTAATCTCTTGTATTCTCAGATTTTGAAATTCCCAACAAGGGGGCTTCTCACAACAAAGCTCTATACATAATAGTGGATTGCCTTGATAAGACCATTCCTTAGGTTCTCATAAACAATGGTTCTGCTTTGAACGTCATACCATTGAGATCGGCCAGTAGTATCGATGTCAACATAGAGA
Source organism: Macadamia integrifolia (assembly GCF_013358625.1). Classification (NCBI taxonomy): domain Eukaryota; kingdom Viridiplantae; phylum Streptophyta; class Magnoliopsida; order Proteales; family Proteaceae; genus Macadamia; species Macadamia integrifolia. Next base: position 8,481 of record NW_024868394.1, on the reverse strand, counting down.
AGATAAAGGCACTAGGCCAAACGATAAGGGCCTATGATAACACCAGAAGGGAGATTCTGGGAGTGCTTACCTTAGCTGTGATAGTTGGCCCCGTAAAGTTTGATGTGGACTTCCAAGTTATTGACATACCGGCTTCCTTTAACATGCTCTTAGGAAGGCCCTGGTTACACCATACAACAGTAGTGTCGTCCAATCTCCATCAAAAGGTCAAATTCCTACATGGAGGAAAGGTGATTGTTCTCTCAAGAGACCTTCAAGTGGTCAATACATTGGCCAATATAGAGAAAGGAGAAGGACAGACAGATAGTCCGCCTTGGTGGATTTTAAATAGAAGGGACTTTTGCTGTGCTTGTAAAAGGGGCAGTTGAAGAAAACATCCCAGTTGAGTACAAAGCTTCTTTGAGTCCTCCAGTGGGCCAGATGATGAAGAACATGCAATACTTCCCTAGTATGGGATTGGGAAAGTATGCACAGGGGATATCCAAATTGCCAATTGCTATTGCAACAAGGAAAGAATGGGTTGGGATATGTTCCTCCAAACAAAAGCAAGAATGTCAGTGGGCAGAAGGGCCACAAAGTATTAAAGATGACCAAGAAGATATTAGCCACAAACTACCCTACTCTTAATGGATATTTTGTGAAGGAGGGAGAAGATTTCCCATTCTATGGGAATGTTGAGCCATGGTTTGACGAAACCGATGCTAAGATGCAACCAGGGTTTGAAAAGTTCTTCCAAGATGAGTTCGATTGGGTAACTCATGAGGTGGTATAGCTACAAGTCAAAAGAGATGAGCAAGAGAGCTACATTATTGGAATAACTGAAGTTGCACTGATTGAGAATGGGTCTTCCAGTGGCAATCTTATAACTTTGATCTTATCAAAAGACTTGCCGACCCCTTGGATTCTCTTGAAAAGAGAGTGGGAGAAGAAGATAAGACTCGCCTAGAGTTTACGCCTTCCCACTGATATGAAGGTTCACATCTGTTCTCTTCTATAAGAACCTCGAGCTTAAGAACTCCATGACCTTAAGCCTGGACCTTTCCAAGGAAGAGGTGTCTATGCGAAGCAAAGAATAGCATAAAGGATGATGGTCTGCAATGTACTACGCTCGAACCAATTGCAATGGGAAGAACCGTGAAAGTGGTCAAAGGTGTGACTAAGGAATAGGGATGGCCTCACTCAACAGGCTCAAGAAGATGGATTACATAAAAAGGGACCTAAGTAGCCTTGACCATTTTTCTCCCCTCAGCAAGCTTGGCTTCAGAGAATATGAGATCATCCAAGTGACATTTGGCCCAAAGAAGAAACAAGATAGCCATAGCACAACAATGGAGATAGCAGTGATCAGCTTGGAAGGAGAAGAAGACGGCCCTTTGCCTCACCTCCTCATCCTCCAGTCCATTGAACCTCTTCTGAACTAGACAAGCACTAGATAGGTCGTTTGTTGAGTCTGATAATAGCATTAAGTCGTTTGTTGAGTTTGTTGATAAAACTTCTACATCTATTGGTGAGTCTATTGCCCCTCCTGAGGGAAGTCATAAGTCCATGTATGTTGAGTCTGTTACTCCTTCATTCATGAATGAAATTTTCAATTCCAAGTATGACTTGTCTCCTTTCTCTGATGATGATTTTAATCAATATCATTACTTATTAAATCAATGCAAACCAAAAAAACCCAACCCATCCATGAGGATACCCGGGCTATTAATTTGGGAACTGACCAATGCCCTCGAGAGGTAAAATTCGGTAGCACCCTAGAAGATGAAGAAGCGAAACAGATGATCAGCCTTCTGAAGGAGTTTGCTGAAGTTTTTACCAAGTCGTATGAAGATATGCCTAGAATTGACCCCAACATTGTACAGCATCGCTTGCCAACTTACCCTGGGTCAAAGCCCATCAAGTAGAAGCTCATAAAGATGCATCCTAAATGGAGTGAGAAGATCAAAGAAGAAGTCATGAAACAGTGGAATGTAGGGTTCTTGCAAGTAGTAAAGTACCCTCAATGGTTGGCGAACATCATACTAGTTCCGAAGAAAGATGGAAGGGTATGTATATGCATGGATTTTTGAGATCTCAACAAAATGAGCCCGAAAGATGACTTCCCATTAGGTCATATTGATGTATTGGTCAACAGCACTGCAGGACATACCTTACTATCATTTATGGATGGATTCTCAGGATATAATCAAGTGAATATGCACCCAGAGGATCGTGAAAAGACAGCCTTCACCATTCCATGGGGTACCTATTGTTATAAGGTTATGCCTTTTGGATTAAAGAATGCTGGGGCAACTTATCAGAGAGCAGCTACAACCATCCTACATAATATGATACACAAAGATGTGGAGGTCTATGTGGATGACATAATTGTAAAATCAAAGGATCGACAGGGACACATTCCCGCATTGAGATGCTTCTTTGAGAGGATCAAGAAATATTAGCTGAGGTTGAATCCCCAGAAGTGTGTGTTCGGGGCAACGACAGGGAAATTGTTGGGTTTCTTGGTGAGTGAAAGAGGCATTGAGGTTGACCCCATTAAGATCAAGGAAATCCAAGAAATGCCCACACCTTGCACAGAGAAGCAGATATGGGGATTTTTGGGTCATATCCAGTACATTAGCAAGTTCATAGCCCAACTGACTATGACTTGTGAACCAATTTTCAACTTGCTGAAGAAGGATCAGCCCACATAATGGAATGATCAATGCCAATAAGCTTTTGTAATTTTTAAGTGGCTGAAGAAGGATCAACTCACCAATGTTAACACCACCAATGGAAGGAGAACCACTCTTGCTGTATTTGTCAGTCGGAGATCATTATGTGGGCTCTTTGCTAGCTCAGAAAGAAACAGAGAATGGAGTAGAGCATGCCATATACTACCTTAGCAAAAATTTTTTAGAATATGAGACACGGTATATGTCTCTAGAAAGAACTTGTGCTTCATTAATTTGGGCCACTAAGAGATTACGACATTACATTGTAGCAAATACGATACGGTTGATCTCAAGGATGGATCCGATCAAATACCTCTTTGAGAAACTAGCTCTCACCAAGAGGATGGCTCGATGGCTGTTGTTGCTATAAGAATTTGACATCACCTATGTTGCTCAGAAGACTATCAAAGGGCAAGCTATAGCTAATCATTTGGCTACCTATCCAGCAGAAGATGGAAGAGCCTTAGATGATGCTTTTCCAGATGAAGAAATTTCAGCAATTGAAGAAGAAGACACCTCCATTGAATGACAATTATTCTTTGATGTGGTAGCCAATCAAAAGAGGTGCAGTGCAGGAATTTTGCTTGTCTCTCCAGATGGCCTTGATTTGCTTTCATCATGCTACCTTGATTTCCGTTGTACCAACAACATTGCTGAGTATGAAGCTTGTGCCTTGGGACTTGAAATACCCCTAACCATTGGGATAAAAAGAATCAAGGAATATGGAGATTTGCCATCATCATAAGTCACTCACAAGGGAAGCGGAAGACTAGAGATGAGAAATTGAAGTTGTACCAAGAACATTTGGAAGAGATGATTGGACATTTTGAGAAATCTCATTTGAATACTTCCAAAGGGATAAAAATTGGTTTGCCGATGCCCTTGCAACCTTAGCTTCCATGATAAAATGCAACCCTGTGGCTAAGATCCAACCATTCTTAGCAGAACAAAGAAACAAGCCCATCTATCAAAATGCGATGAATTCTCTCACCATAGATGGCCAGCCGTGGTTCGCTCACATTATGGACTTCATCAGGGAGAGGAAGTATCTAGTTAAAGCTACAGATAGGGAAAAGAAGTTCTTGAGGAGATATACTACCCAATTCATCCTCCAAGAGGACTTGTTGTACAAAAGATCCTATAATGGGATACAGTTCCTGTGTGTAAATGAAGAGCAAGCTAGAAAAATCATGGAAGAAATTCATCAAGGCCTTTATGGATCCTATATGAATGTTAAAATGCTAGCTAAGAAGATCCTCAGATTGGGGTACTATTGGAATACAATAGAAGCAAATTGTGTGAGCTATGTCAATAAATGCCATAAGTGTCAGATATTTGCCAACATCATACATATTCCACCAACGGAATTCACTCACTTAGTTCCCCTTGGCCATTCTCTACTTGGGGCATTGACATCATAGGGAAGATCAACCCTAAAGCATCTAATGGTCATGAGTTCATCTTGGTGACCATTGATTATTTCACTAAATGGGTAGAAGCCAATCATATGCAATTCTCACATCAGCTAAGGTAGCAAAGTTCATTCAAGAAAATATCATTAGTTGGTATGGAGTACAGTAGGAGTTGATATCAGATCAAGGATCCCATTTCTAGGGCAAGACTGATAAGATTTTCATAAAGTTCTGCATCAAGCCTATGTGCTTTCATGCCTTGACAGGCATTCCATTTGGGGGCAGATCCATGACCCTACACGTAGGTGTTTTTACTACCAAGAAGTTTACAGATCTGACTGGTATCACCATTAAAGCTGGCCAGACATACATCCGCCTAGGAGAGATTAGTGCTCGATGGTGGAAATTTGGCCTTGGGGAGAATCCAGGCAATATATCTCAGGTGGCACATTCCTTCGTGCTGTTTGCCGTGGGTCAGTGCCTCTTCAGTGACCTCCGAGGGGAAGTAGATATCGACCTGGTGTACTTCCTCAAAGATCTTCTCACAGTAGATTCCTGGGACTGGGGCAGGGCCGCCTATGCATATCTCCTGTGGTCCCTGGACCTGCTGTCTTATGGAGATAGGGGCCTTAAGGGAGTAAGCTACATTATCCAGGTAACTTTCCTTTTGATATCTATTTCCTTTCAGTCATTTGGTCTACACTTTCTTACTTTGATTTCTTGAAACTACCCTGGTGTTTTGAGCACCTGGGGACCATAGCCCCTAACCTGAGGGATCCTAAGACATTCTTCTTCCCCTTGGCCACAAAGTGGGGAGATACCCAGGTGGTCCGGGCACTACGCCATCCTCCGAGGACCACTGCTTCTTCTCTTTTGAATGATCTCACTAAGGTATGCCATGTCTGACATTGAATTTCTATTTGCCTGATGCTGTATTCACCCTTCCTTGGTTTTGCAGGCTACTTGGAGACCATTCCATGACCTTGTGTTTCTGGATTCTGAAAGAGTCGCCTTAGCTCATCAATTGTTTGAGAACCCAGTCCTTTTCTAGGGTATGTGGGGCTATGCCTAGTACTTAGGAGAGAGAGTAGTGCCCCAATGGTTAGACATCGATCCACGCCCTTCTCCCAATCTTCCTCCACCCACCATAAACTGTCCAGAGATCATCCTAGCGGACGAGGTGAGGCGCTTAGTTGACGGAGTATGGGAGGACTCCTTTATTGATCCGGATAGGGACTACGGAGCCTTCCTAGAGGAGGAGATAGTGTGCACCCCTCTCAGTCCCCATAGTCCAATGGTATGTTGCCCTTTCTTGAGTATTTCCTACAGATTCTTCCTTGTTTTGGTCTTGACTGATGTTCTTTTAGGGAAGAGTGAGGTGTGTAGATCCTTCTGTTGTTCGCTCGCATGCCAGTACTATCGATCCTTCACAAGCAGGGCCCTCTACCAGTGCCGACGGGTCATCTTCTGGAGCTGAACATAGATGTAGACACTTCCCTTAGGCTGCCTATTCCTTATGATTATGTATCTAATTATTTTCCAATTAACTCTTGACTTCCTTTGGCTCAGGGGTCTCCGGAGGTCTATGCTGAGATTAGGAGGATGCACTATGGCCTGTACGAGGTGATAGTTGCCAAGGATAGGGAGATTGCCTGGTAGTGTGCACTGATTGAAGACCTGACCCAAAGGCTGGAGTGGGTTGGACTAGCATCTGTGGATTCTCCGGTGCTTCATGAGGATGGTTTAGAGTACGGTTTAGATGATTGCTTCTGACCCATAGGGATTTGTTCTTATATTTCCTGCAAACAACAACACATGGATATATTTTTTTTTCTTTTTCATTCCCCTTGTTTGTTCATTATTTTATTTCAGTATCTTTATGAAAACTTACTTTTGGCATAGAGAAAATCTTTCTTCCTTTTTTTTGTTTTTTGTTTGCTTGCAATGCTTAGGCACAATCAATTCCACAACTCAAGTCATAATTTAGAATAATCGGGATAACACGAAAATCCAAATACTTCCTCATTCCATTACCAAGTGAATTACATGAAAAGGGGGACCACTTTCCTACCACAGACAGGATAGGTGAATAACAAGGTGGGGGACAATTCTTGAGGTGGGTGAAAGTTCACTAACTCTTCTGGGTCTATCTCCTCGAGCTTGTATTGTCGGTTGATGTACAAAGGCAAATAAAAGGACATATGAGTTAATCCCATCAATCTGACATAGTTGTGGCCAGGGGTCTCATCAGAAAATCTTCTTGTGGCTTCCCTGGACACCTCCATGCGATATCCTAAATAGTCCTTTCCCACAGGTACTTTTCCCAATCGGTGATAAAGTTGAATTCCAGAACTTCTCTCTTATCCAAGTAACAAAAAACTCCGAGTGAGCTTCCCCTTAGTGGTGTGGTGAGCTTCAATTTCTCGAGGAGCCAAATCTGAAAAATAGTAAGACTCCCCTGATAATGGTCTAGTCCAAATCTATGGCCATAGCTCATGTCATCAAATCCCTTGATCGTTCTGCAAGAACCGTAGGGACATTGTCACCTCCCTTCTTCAACTGTTTTACTACCTCAATTAGAACAGATGGTGCACCATGCCCAGGAGTGTGGACAATATAATGAGCTATCATATAAAATAAATAAGCATCCAGAGATCTCTGCTGATGGATTCTCCCATTGGTAGATATTGGATGAAGATTTGAGCCACTTTCAGAATGTCGATCTTCCCATACCTGACAAACTGCTTTACTTCTTCTTCTTTCCATCCGAAGAAATCTTGAATTTCCTCTAAGAAATCTTCCTTCAAAGAGGGTTGGAACAAACTGCCTTTGGGTGGAGATAGCATACAAACCCAAAATTCTTCAAGAGTTTAGCAAATCTCCTCTAATCCAAACCGAAATATATGCAGATTGGCATCTCAGTGTTGAGGCACCCGTCGAAGTAATTGGTGATGTAGCTTCACACATCCAACTCGGCTAAGAAATGACACGTTCAAGGATTCCAGCAATCTTGGTGCCCTCATATTTATGTTTAAGGTCCATTTCCTCAACGTCTTATCCAACAAGCCCATGATTTTTCATGAAACCAACACAAACAAACATATATAATGATTTATCAAAGCATTTATCATTAGGCAATGATTCAAACAAACCTTTACTGTTTTTGCATCAAGCTCTTCTTTTTCTTTTTTGACTGACTAAAGGTGGAGAACAAACTAGCCTTGATGAACTAGTGTCGGGTGGCGATTTTCTTTTAGGGGACAAAATCTTAGATAATAATTTAAAGGACCATAGGTGAATGACAGATACGTAATGGTCTTACATACCAAATGTCGATTCTTGGGGTATAGAATCCTGGATAAGAAGTGACAGACCAATGGGTGGATGACAAATACCTAATGGCCTTTCATGCCAAATGGCGATTCTTAGGGGGCACAAACTATGATGATCTTTTAAGGAACTTTGACTATTAATCAAGGAACCGATTTATTGCCTTTAGATGGTTGAGACTGCACTTGCACATGTTAAGTTGCCTACGTATCCCTTGAAAGGAATTCAGTCTGACGTAGTTCAGGCTATTCACCCTTTTAGACATAATATTTCTTGAGTTGATCCATGTTAACTGGTCCGGGTATTTCTTCACCATCGTGGTCTATGAGTTTCATAGCTTTACCTGGCAGAATTTCTTTGATAGTGAATGGACCACTCTAGTTGGGCTTGAATTTTCCTCTTGGATCATGAATTGGGGCGCTTTGTTCTCGAAGAACAAGTTCACTCACCTCTATGTGACGGGGATTCAAATTCTTGTTAAAGGCCCTGGCCATTCTCAGTTGATATTTTTTTAGATTATCCATAGCTTTCATGCACCTTTCATCGAGAAAATTGAGCTCATCATATTTGGACTTCACCCATTCTCCTTCAGGTAGCTGACTATTAAGCAGCACCCTTAGGGATGGTACCAAGATTTCCACAGGTAGAACTGCCACAACCCCGTATACCAAAGAGAAAGGGTTTGACCCCAGTCGAGGATCGTACAGAAGTCTAGTATGGCCATAAGGCAAGGGGTAACTTATTAGCTCAATCCTTATGTGTTTTTGTCATTGTCTATATAATGACTTTGATATTCTTATTATCTGCTTCTACTGCACCATTGGTCTATGGCCTGTAAGTGGTAGAGCGATGCTTTTGATACCAAACATTGTGCAGATTTTATCGATCTTGCCCCAAAAGTGGGATCCTTGATTTGATATCAATTCTTGAGGTACTCTATATTGTGCAACAATATTTTCTTAGATGAATTTGTCTGCCATAGTAGATGTGAGGACTGCATAGGACTGAGCTTGTCACACCCCACT
>NW_024868393.1:92093-115987 GCF_013358625.1 Macadamia integrifolia | reverse complement strand
TTTTTGGTTTTTTGGTATTATAAAAATTAAAAAATATATATAAAACCTATCAATAATATCGAAAAAATAGAAAAGATTGACAAAAAAAATAATGAAAAAGATGATGTATTTAAATAAGTAAGAGGGATAAAGTAATCCAGAAAAAATTAACCATGAAAGATGAGTACATGCTTTTATACTAGTACGATATGATATATAAAAATTTTATGTTTTCCAACATGTCGAGGACTACACCAAAAAACACATGTCATGGACTGTAAAGTTAGAATTCATGAGGATCATGAGGAATGTTTGACCAACAGGCACTGAATCCAATATAAATTAACAAAACCATGGAATAGGAGAAGAATAATAATAATTATTGGAACAACACTGCTTTTTTTTTTTTTTTTTGGTAAAGACCAACACTGCTTGACTGGATCAAAAGATCATCTAAGGCTTGCAGTCGCCGGCAAATGAAAACAGTCACACGTCTCTGAGATCCATGTCGCGCAAGAAATGCTTTGGCATCAAACTTATGGTGAGATTAGGGTTTCCGTACGGCTAATTATATTTTTTTATGAAATCCGTACGGCTAATTATAAGAAAGCTTCCGCGAGAGAGAGAAGGCTCGAGACATTTTTAAACCTTTTTTGAGAAAAGAAAAGGAGCTCAAGACTTTTTTTTCTTTTAACCCCTTTTTCCCCTTACAAATTTCTATTTACATGAGATGGTTCTCCCATCTTCTGAACAATCAAACAGATAACAAAAAAAAATTAAAATTATTTTCTAGAGAAACTGTCACCATTTTCCTGCAATTGCCGCTGCAAGTGCTGCCGTAAAAGTGGGATCTTTGGTCAAAGAAGAAGCCATCTGTTCAATCATAAACTGCTGAAACGCCGGCGATTTGATATCTGGACTAGAATTCTTCCCATCGTTACATGAACCAGGTTGGGTTAGATCTAGTGTTACCAATGGACCTGAAACTGATGATTTTATGGAGGCTGAGCCTAGTGCTACACCATGGTTTGGACCCAATCCTGTCTTGGCTTGAGTTGGGTTTGGATGGTTGTGCTCCCCTTCATAAGTGGCAACCAATACAGATCGATCTTCTGCACTTCTTTGCACCTTCTTCTTTACAGGGCATCTTGGTGCAAAAGAACACCTGAAGTATGCTCTAGGACATGGGTTGTCCCTAGTCACCTTTTGACCATATTTCCTCCATTGATATCCATCCTTCACTACCTGAAATATGAAACCCACAAGTCAATATATAAAAGATAGAGAGAGAGAGAGAGAGAGTAGTGTCCTTGTGGATAGAGTAGTGTGTGTACTTACAAGGGTGGTATCAGAAGCTTCAGTCGGTACAAAGACCCTTGAGATCTTTGTCTTGATGGCTTCCTTTGGTATCTTATTGCATGAATCTTCTTCCTCAGTTGAACTGCTATCAGTATTGACTTGATTCACATTATTATTGCTGTTATCCATGCTTTCAGCCTTTCTCTTCTTGGATGCAACAAGCCCTTGATCATTGTTCTTGTTGCTCAATAACTCCATTTGGCTCTTCAAATTGTTATATTTCTCACACATCACACCAACCAACTCGCTTAGCTTCTTGTTCTCTTCAATCACCTGATTCAACTTCTCCACCAATAATATCTCCTCTTCATTTACTGAAGGTTTCTTCTTCGAATTAATAATCTCAGTTTGAAACTCTTTATACTCTTTCTTCTGAAGGAACGAGAGATGAAGAAGTTGTTAGGTTAAAGACAATTCCTGTTTTGATAACAGATTAATCGAAATGGGTATAACACGAATGAAATAGAATCCTCAAGAACGTAATTCCTTGTACATACAATTATAGAATCTTGCCATACATTCTTAGAATCACAAATTAAACAGTAAGGAAACGACACTTACAGGAGTTACTCCGTAAGAATTGAGATTGAGGTCAAAGCTGAGCGACGTATCAAGTTCCAAGTAAGTTGAGTCCATGGCCGCTCTTTCCAGTTACTTCACGCGGAGCTTTCCTTAGATTGGTTATCAGCACAACTGAAGCTTTGTGAAGCTCAATGGCTAACACAAAAATATATATATATATATATAAGAAGGAAGAACAGAGAAGGTTTTTGAAGGAAAGTGGGAGGAAGTAGAGGTGAACATCAGCTTTGAACGTCAGCTACAAGAAAAGTATTGAGACAATTTTGTAGTCTGAGCACGCCAGTGGGGGTTTTTTAGTTGAAAATTATATTGGATGATAAAGATAAGTCTTTACCAAAAAAAAATGATAAAGATAACTGCTGAGGTGTTAGGTGAGGTTAAAATAATGATTAAATTTGTAAATTTGAAGTATAAATTAAGTATAAAAGAAGTCCAAAGTCTCGTCTAGTGTCAGTTGAAAGTGTTCGAGTTCAACATTCAAGGATAGAAGTCAAGCCGGCCGTATAAAGCAAACCAGCTTTCTCTCTCTCTCTATTAAACAACTCTTTATCATTGGACCCATACCCTGCAGCCGACATTATTTGGACATGGTTTTCTCGCCCATCACGTTTCCAACACTCTCACAATTCTTTTTATTATTATTATTATTATTATTATTATTAGAGACAAGGTTCCCTTATTAACTATTATGAAGACTCGAGAGTGTCGTCAATTGGGAGAGGCCCACAACCCACAAGGTTAGGGAATTATCACGAGGAGATAGGGTAAGTATTAGTTATGTAAGGGGCGGGAAAGAATTCTCTCACTGTGGGCGTGTGGGATCTTTTCCCCTATTATTAGATTAGGGAGAGAGTCTGCAGAATGCAGATGTCATTATTCATTTTAGGGTTAATCACGAGTAGAGGTGTTAATGGGGAATATTCTCAGTACTTGGAATGGATCTGCATTCGAATTGGTACTAGAATTGAAGGTGCTAATTTCAGTATCTTCTTTTTTATTTAATCGGACCAAATCTTTTATTTAATCGGACCAAATCTACATCTTAGTCCTGTTTACTAATGGGATGGGATGGTATAAGTTTCTAGGCGGTTCTAGACGCGGTAGAAAAGGGAGAAGAACTTTAATAGTTGCTAACAAGATGGTTCCATTATTAGTTTTGTAGATTTTTCATTATCATGAGATATAAGGTGTTACTGATTTTAGAAAACAAACTAAGATACAAAACCATGATGAATTTCATAGTTTTCCTCACTCTTGCAACAGATACTACACCTCAATACCAGAGGTATTGCTTTTTTGGAAATTTTGTCATCCGTCGGTAATTTTTTGTGAATCAGCCTCCACCCAAATAAAGAGAAGCAAGGAGGAAGACCCTTGATCCAAATCATGTGATGCCAGCTAACCACTAGATTCTACTCATGCATTCTTTCCCAAGTTGAAGCAACCGAGAACTGACCTGATTCTATCAAAGTCCATACCCTTCTATCATATTTTCCAGTAGTGTGAAATAGAAGACTATTTGATCATAAAATTCAGCTATCATCTGTGGTAGCAGCAATTCATAGAGATCTTCAAGATTTCCCCTCTATAAATGAAATTCAAGTTACTATTGTCGCAGATCATCTTCTCTCTAAAAAATTGATGGTGATGACTTCAAAACCCCTTGCAAAAACAATTTTGGAGATCATTTGGATCCCTCCTCTATATTACTACAAGCTAAACATTGATGGATATTCGCTTGGTAAGCCGGGATGTTTACGTGCGAGTGGTATTCTAAGGAATGATGTGGGATCCCCTCTTGCCTGCTTTGCTTGTCATGAAGATGTTAGGACAAACTACATGGCAAAATTCTTAGCAATTTTTATAGGGATCCAAATGGCTTTTAGCAATGGGTTAAATAAATTATGGATTGAGAGTGGCTCTAAATCTGTTGTCAATGGAATAAGGAATCAAGAGATCCCTTTAAGCAAAAATGGTGGCACTTCAAGCAGTATTTGGACAGCATAGAATGGAGAATATCTCACTGTTACAGAGAGATAAACATGGTGGTAGATAAACTTGCAAAGCATGAGGCAGCTACAAGAACCACAACTTCCTAGACTGAGTCTCCTCTTTTTATAGCTTATGATTTAAATTGGACTTTCAGAAAAGACCCAGATATAGATTTATGTAATTTTCATTTGGTTGTCTTGTTATCTCGGCTGATGGCCATGCCGAAGGTGGAATAGCGAGACAATAGTTCTTTGTTCTTCTCATATATTTATTCTAATAATATTCATCTGCTAACCTTTAGCGAAAAAAAAAAAAGGGACCAAATAAATAAGTCTTAATGTAGTTTTGGTGCTATCACCAAATAAGGTATAATAACAAAAATAAAAGTCTATCAATTAAAATATCCATAAGAGGACATATACCACCTAAATGCATCAAACTATAGTAATAAAACTCAACACGAGAACATGAAATATATCCTTCAAAATGGTACTAGCAGTTCCGATTCCATCCAATACCTACTCGGTATTTTGATACTAATACTATTGGGAGTCTCGTCCCATTTATTATTTGATACCAAAATCAGATTTTAGTACTGATGAGGCAAAATATGTCACTTTCCTCAGCACGGCTCAGGCCATGCTCAACCTCGGCCTCAATCATGCCGTGCTGCACCTCGGCACCAATTAGGCCATGCTCCACGTCGGCCTCCATCAGGACATGCTCCACCTCGGCCTCAATCTTGCCATGCTGCACCTCGGCACCAATCATGCCGTGCTGTACCTCGGCACCAATTAGGTTGTGCTCCACCTCGGCCTCAATCATGCCGTGCTACACCTTGGCACCAATCAGGTCGTGCTTCGCCTCGGCCCCAATCATGTCGTGCTGCACCTCGGCACCAATCAAGTCGTGCTCCACCTCGGCCTCCATCAGGCCGTGCTACTGCCTCAGCCTCCAATATGCCGCGCTACTACCTCGGCATCCATTAGGCGGTGCTACTGCCTCGGTCTCCATCAGGTCGTGCTCCACGTCGGCATACATCAGGCCATGCTCCACCTCGGCCTCAATCTTGCCGTGCTGCACCTCGGTACCAATCAGGCCGTGCTCCACGTCGACCTCCATCAGGCTGTGCTACTGCCTTGGTCTCCATCAGGCCATGCTCCATGTCGGCCTCCATCGGGCCGTGCTCCACCCCGGCCTCAATCATGCCGTGCTCCACCTCGGCACCAATCAGGCCGTGCTCAACCTTGGCTTCAATCATGATGTGCTGCACCTCGGCACCAATCAGGCCGTTCTCCACCTCGGCCTCATCTGGCCGAGCTGCCACCTTGGCCCGACGTCAACAACAAGGATTCCAGAAACGTGTTTCCGTCCACCCCTACATTCAAGGAACGTAGTCTATTCCGGAGGTCAGGAGTCTATCCACTACACATCATCATGACGTCACACGGTTGATCTCTCCTAGTTAAGAGGGAAATATTCTAGGAATATTTCCGGAATCATAGAGCCACTCTCCTTGAGGACTCCACGCCTAAGTAGGACTCTTCACAATCGTCTCCCACTTGCCCTCCATGAGCAGCCTATAAATACCAACGTAAGCCTCCATCACAAAGGAGGGATTACTCACTTCTCATACTGTAAAGCTCTCTTGAGCATCTGTTGTGGAAAGGTCTAACTTAGGCATCGGAGAGTCCCCTGTCGGGTCAGCCCAGCTCTCCTTGTCATCTTTTCTGTGCAGGTCAGCCAAAGCTCCAGGAACTACAGGAGAGATAGTCCAGTTAAATTTTTCCACATCAGATTGGCGTCGTCCGTGGGAAACTGTTACAAAAAGTCACCTTAGAACAATGCGATTAAAGAGTGAGAAGGTCGTTTCCTCAACGACAACGCGTGCAAGATCCACTCGGGAAGTACCACTTAGACGTTCCCATTCACCACCAGTGGCAGGGCAGGAAAACGTCCCAGCAGAGACCACTCTAGAAGGACCCCGGCAAACCAGGCCCAATCCACAGGTTGCCCAGGGAGAGGGGGATCAGTGCGAGCAGAACCCTCAGCTATCCTGCCATGTCCCATCGTCCCGGGTAACTCATCCGAACATGGAAGAACAGATGCAGAGTTTGCAGCTGCAGGTATTAGCCACGAACGCACTGGTGAGGGATTTCATAAGACAGTTCGGCTCCGCACTTCCAGTACCACGCACTAGTTCAGCTCGGCCGCAAAGACCTGCTTCAAGCAGAAATCCCATCTCCTGACAATAGCGTCACCTTCCAATCAACAGCAAGAAGGGGGTCAGGCAGGACTTCGCGCACTGTCCATTCTGTACCACCTCGATCTCTTGCTCGGATCGGGAGAGCAGATCATTCTAAACATCATCGGAGCCCTAAGACACATGGTACTCATAGATCCCCACACTGTGCAGGAGGACGCCAACCTTTGCCTCAAAGACACACTAGAGGCACTCATCCGCACAGAGAAGAACATGAGAACTACCAGAGGCAAGCTAGGCGAGATCGACCCCATCTTGGTCAGACCACAGCAGGGTCACCAAGGCCGAGGAAGAAGCCCCAGGAGAGAAGGGTCACGTCGATCAACAGACGACCGAGTCGAGGAGAGAAGAGCTGACTTAGAGAGCCGAATCCAGCGACTCACTGAGCGAGTAGAGGGAATACAGAGGCAGGAGCACCCGGCCGGCATGACAGTAACCCCGGCCCATAATGCTCTTTCCGACGAATTGATTGATGCCGAGCTGCCCTCAAATTTTGTGATACCTGTCTTCAACGGATATGACTGTACCACAGATCCCTATAATCATCTACTGTACTACAGCTCGGCCATGGCAGTGCATGGTAGGTCAGAAGCCGTTCTCTGTCGTGCTTTCGCAGCCTCATTAAAAGGAGCCACGCTGGTCTGGATGTCAAACTTACGGCCACGGTCCATCCGCAGCTATGAAGAACTGACAAGAGCATTCCTCACACGTTTCCAAGCAAGTATGAAGCAGAAGCAAACTACGTAAAAAGTGATGAACATGAAGCAAGGGGCGAGGGAGACAATAAGAGAATTCCTTGCCCGATTCACGAAGGAGACATTGGAGGTAAAAAACTTGTCGGAAGGAGTGGCGTATAGCACGTTGTGCAACGGGGTAAGGCACCCCGATCTGGTTCAGTCCCTGGCCCTCGACTTACCGGAAACGATGCCCGCATTGTTGAGACGGTGCAATCAATACGCCAACATGGAGGAAGTTCTGGCAGCCCAAGGAATAGCTGACAGGGTTGATCAGGCAGAGAAGGAGAAGAAAAGGGCTCTGAGACATAGGGAGGACTCTCGTGAGCTGAAGAAAAATAGAACAGGTCGGCCTCTGAACACAGCTGAACTTAAGCGATATGAACTTGATCGTTCTCGAACAAACCTGCTCTTGGAGATCCAAAATCAGAAGTACTTTCGCTGGCCCAGGCCAATGGCAGGTAAGCCAGAAGAGAGGAACCTCAACAGGTATTGCCGATACCACCGAGACCATGGACATGACACTGAAGACTGTAAGTCTCTGAAAAGGGAAATTGATGTGCTCATCAAGGCCGGATACCTCAACCAGTATCTGAAGCAAAAATATGGTGAGAATTGGCCCGAGCTGAGGAGAGGAGATGCTGAGCCGAGCCGAGCTAAGGCAGAACCGACTGCGGATCCAGCCACGAACCGAGCTGTCACTTGCGACAACCAGCCCATGGGTCCGGCCATCCTAATAATCATGGGGGGACCTACTGCAGAATCAGTAAGAAAATCCAAAGCACACGCGTGGTTTGTGTGTGTCTTAGAACAACCTGTCAAAGCCCTCAAAACGGATCCACCCATCACTTTCCCTGACAGAGATTTGGAAGAGCTGAACTGGCCTCACAACGACGCGGTCGTAATTCAATTAGTGGTGGCCAACCACCCCTTCCACAGGGTCCTAGTGGACACAGGAGGCTCCATGGACCTCATGTCATATGAAGCCTTCGTAAAACTGGGGCTTGGCACTGGAGCCTTAAAACCAGCGCCCGGACCCTTGTACGGTTTCTCAGGCATGCCAGCTGAGCTAGAGGGAATTGTTGAACTACCTGTAACCATCGGACAAGGAGCCCAGACAGCCACAACCATGGTCTCTTTCATGGTCGCCAAGATCGCCTCACCCTACAATGCAATCCTTGGCTGACCTGGTCTCAACGGCCTTGGCGCAATCGTGTCCACTAGGCACATGAAGGTTAAATTCCCAACCAGCAATGGAGTCGGAGAATGCAAGTCCAGCCAGAAGGAATCCCGGGAATGCTATGCCAACTTCATAAAATCCATCAAAAAACCGTGCTCGGGGCTAGCATGTATGGTAAAAGTTGTTGATTGCCGAGATGAGAGCCTCCTGACTCGAGCCAAACCGGTGGAGCAGCTACTTACCATCCCTATCTCAGAGGCCGAGCCGACCAGAACAGTTCAGCTCGGAGCGCTGCTGAGCTCCCAGCGTCGCGAGGAAATCTTGAACTTCCTCAGTGAGAACTCTGATATTTTCGCTTGGAAAGCTTCTGATATGCCAGGAATCTCCAGGACCGTAGCTGAGCACAGTCTAGACGTCAACCCGAGCTACAGGCCTGTCCAGCAAAAGCGCAGGAACTTCGCGACTGAGAGGAACAATATCATCAACGAGGAGATTGACAAACTTCTAGCACAGGGTTTGTCAGGAATGTGAAGTACCCGACCTGGTTAGCCAATATGGTCATGGTTCTGAAGTCCAACGGGAAGTGGAGGATATGCGTTGACTACTCCGACCTGAACAAGGCTTGCCCTAAAGACTGCTACCCTTTGCCCCGGATTGACTCCCTCACAGACTCAACTGCTGGCTATGAGATGCTGACCTTCATGGATGCATATTCCGGCTACAACCAGATAAAGATGAAGCTGGAAGATGAGGAGAAAACCGGTTTCCTCACCACTCAGGGCAACTATTGCTACACTGCAGTGCCTTTTGGCCTAAAGAATGCCGGAGCCACTTACCAGAGGATGGTGAATACGATGTTCCAAAACCAGATCGGTAGAAATATGGAAGTTTACGTTGATGATATGCTAGTCAAGAGCAACAAAGGCACTGATCATGTGCTAGACCTGAAGGAGGCTTTCGGTGTCCTGCGAAAGAACCAAATGAGACTAAATCCCACCAAGTGTGCATTTGGAGTAACCTCTGGGAAATTCTTGGGCTTTCTAGTGTCGCAAAGGGGGATAGAAGCAAACCCATCAAAAATTGAGGCCATTCACGAGATGCGTGCACCCAGAAACATTCGCGAAGTGCAGAAACTAGCTGGCTGCCTGGCTGCTCTTAGCAGGTTCTTGTCCCAAGCTGGCGATAGGTGCCTTCCATTTTTCAAGCTGCTAAAGGGAGGAAAAGGCCAACAGCAATTTCGCTGGATAGAAGAATGCGAAGCAGCTTTCGAGGAGATCAAGGCCTGCCTAGCCCGGCCCCCTCTGCTGAGCCGACCTGAGCCTGGGGAAGAACTACAGCTTTATCTTGCTACCTCAGCTGTGGCCGTCAGTGCAGTCCTTGTCAGAGAAGAGGCAAAGACCCAGAGGCCCATCTACTATGTGAGTCATGTGCTCCTGGAAGCAGAGACAAGGTACCGGAAGATTGAGAAGCATACACTGGCACTGGTCGTGACATCCAGAAAGCTGAGGCCCTACTTCCAAGCACACGCCATTGCTATACTAATTGATCAACCACTGAGAAAGTCACTTCACAGCCCCAGCGTAGCGGAACGTATGGTAAGTTGGGTTGTCAAGTTGAGTGAGCACAATATTGAATTCCGACCAAGAAGCGCGATGAAGGGCCAAGCGCTGGCTAACTTTTTGGTAGAATGTACCCAAGCCGAAGAAGCGGGAGATCCTGAGGCCGAGCCGAACAGAAAATGGGTGCTCTTTGTTGATGGATCCAGCACCACAGCACGAAGCGGCGCTGGGCTTGTGCTGAAAAGCCCTGAAGAGTTCACGATACATTATGCCCTTAGGTTTGCATTTCCCACAACAAACAATGAAGCAGAGTATGAAGCGCTGATCGCAGGAATCAAACTGGCAAAGGCGGTGATGACAGACGACCTGGTCGCTCATAGTGACTCCCAATTAATCGTGAACCAAGTCAATGGCCAATACGAGGCCAAAGAAGAAAGAATGGCCATGTATTTGAAGGAAGTACGTCGTCTGGTGAGCAGCTTTGGCACGTTCGCGATGGTACAGATCCCGCGGCAAGAAAATGCTTTGGCAGATGCCCTCTCCAAAATAGCTACAGCAGACTTCGCTGACTGCGCAAGCTTTGTATATTTTGAAGTGCTAGACCAACCAAGCTATGAACAAGAATTGCTGTGCAGCATTACTCAAAGGGCCGAGCCGAGCTGGATGGATCCCATCGTGGTCTATTTACGTGACGGGCATCTCCCGGGAGATCAAGCAGAAGCAAGGGCAGTCAAAAGGAGAGCAGCCAAATACACCCTTCATGGTGGAGTACTTTACAAAAGGGCGATATCCTGGCCCCTGCTGAAGTGCCTGCCCCCGAGCCGAGCTGAGGAGACACTTCGTGAAGTCCATGAGGGGATTTGTGGGGGACACATCGGGGGTAGAGCACTGGCCTACAAGGTACTACGCCAAGGATTCTACTGGCCAAACATGCAAAGAGACGCAATGAAGTTCGTACAGCAGTGCTTCAAGTGTCAGGTACATGCCCCAATACCTCACGTCCCGGCTACAGAACTCAGTTCAGTGATCTGCCCGATCCCGTTCACAATGTGGGGAGTGGATATTCTAGGACAGTTCAAGAAGGGAAAAGGGGGTGTTCAATTCTTGATTGTTGCTATTGACTACTTCACTAAATGGGTGGAAGCACGTCCCCTGGCCAGAATCACAGAGCAGGCAGTAGAGAAGTTCGTTAGGGACGACGTCATATTCCGCTATGGTGTTCCAAAGGTGCTGGTCACGGATAATGGTCGACAATTCGACAATCGAAAATTCAGGCACTTCTGCAGCAACTTCAATATTGATTTTCGAAACACCGCTATAGCACACCCGCAGTCGAATGGTCAGGCGGAAAAGGCCAACCACACACTTATAGATGGAATAGAGAAGAGGCTGGACTGGGAGAAGAAGAATTGGGCAGATCAGCTACTCAGTGTACTCTGGGCTTATCGCACTTCAGCTCGGACACCCACAGGAGAGACACCGTTCCGACTAACATACGAAACTGAAGCGTTAACCCCTGTGGAGGTAACCCAAGCCTCGTTTCGATCAGCAGTGTTTGAAGCCTCACAGAACGAAGCCGGGCTCCAAGTAAATGCTGATTTCATAGACGAAGTTCGGGAAGAAGCACTTATTCGAAATGAAACCTACAAGCAGAAAGTCCAGCAATACCACAACAAGAGGGTCAAGCCACGGGGATTCGTAGTTGGGGACTTGGTGCTGAGGAAAGCAGCAGCGGCGGACCCAAGAAGTGAAGGAAAGCTCAGCGCGAACTGGGAAGGCCCTTACATAGTCTCCAAAGTGGTACGCCCTGGCACATACCATTTGCAGACTCAGGGGGGCACAGCTATACCAAGGGCATGGAACGTTGAAAATCTCAAAAAAAAATTCCAGTAGACAATTTTCTTCAGTAGATTGCATTTCTTCAGTAGATTGCATTGAAATCACATTCAGGGATTTTACTTAGCAGTTATTTAATTTTTATCAAGGAGCAGAATAGATTAGCAGAATAGTTTCTATTTTGAAGCAATGTGTATGTCCCAAGTGCATGCCACACATCAATATACTACGAAGCTTCTCGCAAATATTTGACTCTTCTAAGAATGGGCCTTCGCTCGGCAATTCGAAGTCCGAGCTCTAGCTCGGCACATCTAAGCCCAAGCTTTAGCTCGGCGCCACAAGACCAGACCCTAGTCTGGCGACTCAAAGACCTTAACCAATGAGGCACAAGGACCAGGCTTTAGCTCGGCACCACAAGACCAGACCTAGTCTGGCAACTCAAAGACCTTAACCAATGAGGCACAAAGACCGGGCCCTAGCTCGGCAATACTAAGACCGAGCTCTAGCTCGGCGCCACAAGACCAGACCCTAGTCTGGCGACTCAAAGACCTTAACCAATGAGGCACAAAGACCGGGCTCTAGCTCGGCACCACAAGACCAGGCCCTAGTCTGGCGACCCAAAGACCTTAACCAATGAGGCACAAAGACCGGGCCCCAGCTCGGCAGCAAATAAGATCGAGCTTTAGCTCGACGCCACAACACCAGACCCTAGTCTGGCAACTCAAAGACCTTAACCAATGAGGCACAAAGACCGGGCTCTAGCTCGGCACCACAAGACCAGGCCCTAGTCTGGCGACCCAAAGACCTTAACCAATGAGGCACAAAGACCGGGCCCCAGCTCGGCAGCAAATAAGACCGAGCCCAAGCTCGGCACCGCAGGACCTGACCCTAGTCTGGTGCCTCAAAGACCTAAACCAATGAGGCACAAAGACAGCGATCTAGCTCGGCAGCAACTAGACCGAGCTCGGGGGTGAATTTACGAGCGCTCAAAATACATTTTACCGAGGGAGACATCTACATAAATATGGATCTATATATATGAGGCTAATCTCCGGGGGGCTAATCCACGAGCCTAGCTCAGCACAAGAAAATCCATCGGGTCAGATCACTTCTTCACCAACACCGATTGAGCCGCAGGGCTGTACCAGAGTAGCCGCTCATAGTCCGTCGGATTATAGCCGAGCATCTTATCCTGAAGTAACAAGATGACATCGTCTGAGCCGCCCCTAAACGGATGTTTAACGTCATCCAACAACTCCTTGTTAGGGTAAGGGATCAGCCGCCTAGGGCCATTTCTTCTCGACCCCCATAAAAGCGCTTTGCTTCCATTGCCCGCGAACAAGCGATAGCCATGTCCTCGAACTGTTGAACAGCCTCGGCTGAGAAAGTGAGGCGGTGCATCTCGAATCAGATTAAATGCTCTAGCAGGCCGACTCGAACTGCTAGAGTGGGGGGCTGGTGATGAGGCAAAATATGTCACTTTCCTTAGCACGGCTAAAGCATGACCCACCTCGGCCTTTATCATGCTGTGCTGCACCTCGGCACCAATCAGGTCGTGCTCCACCTCGGCCCCAATCATGTTGTGCTATTGCCTCGGCATTCAACAGGCCGTGCTCACCTCGGCCTCCATCAGGCCGTGCTACTGCCTCGGCCTCCAATATGCCGTGCTACGGCCTCGGCATCCATTAGGCCGTGCTACTGCCTTGGTCTCCATCAGGCCGTGCTCCACGTCGGCCTCCATCAGGTCGTGCTCCACCCCGGCCTCAATCATGTCGTGCTCCACCTCGGCACCAATCAGGCCATGCTCAACCTCGGCCTCAATCATACTGTGTTGCACCTCGGCACCAATTAGGCCATGCTCCACGTCGGCCTCCATTAGGCCGTGCTCCACCTCGGCCTCAATCTTGCCATGCTACACCTCGGCACCAATCATGTCGTGCTGTACCTCGGCACCAATTAGGCTATGCTCCACCTCGGCCTCAATCATGCCGTGCTACACCTTGGCACCAATCAGGTCGTGCTTCGCCTCGGCCCCAATCATGTCGTGCTGCACCTCGGCACCAATCAGGTCGTGCTCCACCTCGGCCTCCATCAGGCCGTGCTACTGCCTCAGCCTCCAATATGCCGCGCTACTACCTCAGCATCCATTAGGCCGTGCTACTGCCTCGGTCTCCATCAGGTCGTGCTCCACGTCGGCATACATCAGGTCGTGCTCCACCTCGGCCTCAATCTTACCGTGCTGCACCTCGACACCAATCAGGCCGTGCTCCACGTCGACCTCCATCAGGTCGTGCTCCATGTCAGCCTCCATCAGGCTGTGCTCCACCCCAGCCTCAATCATGTCGTGCTCCACCTCGGCACCAATCAGGCCGTGCTCAACCTCGGCTTCAATCATGACGTGCTGCACCTCGGCACCAATCAGGCCGTTCTCCACCTCGGCCTCATCTGGCCGAGCTGCCACCTTGGCCCGACGTCAACAACAAGGATTCCAGAAATGTGTTTCCGTCCACCTCTACATTCAAGGAACGTAGTCTATTCCGGAGGTCAGGAGTCTATCCACTACACGTCATCATGACGTCACACGGTTGATCACACCTAGTTAAGAGGGGAATATTCCAGGAATATTCCTGGAATCACGGAGCCACTCTCCTTGAGGACTCCACGCCTAAGTAGGACTCTTCACAATCGTCTCCCACTTACCCTCCATGAGCAGCCTATAAATACCAACGTAAGCCTCCATCACAAAGGAGGGATTACTCACTTCTCATACTGTAAAGCTCTCTTGAGCATCTGTTGTGGAAAGGTCTAACTTAGGCATCGGAGAGTCCCCCGTCGGGTCAGCCCGGCTCTCCTTGTCATTTCTTCTGTGCAGGTCAGCCAAAGCTCCATGAACTGCAGGAGAGATAGTCCAGTCAAATTTTTCGGCATCAAGTACCATTCCGTTTATTAATTGGCTGAATAGGTACCAAGTTTTAAAAGAACGATTCTAGGACGATTCCCGATTATAATCCTAAATTTACTCCCTTAATTCACGATGGGGTTCATTCATAGAAAATAAGAGAAAGCGAATGTACTCCATAGACGAGGAGAGCGATAGCTAGAGAAGGACTGCTAGTGTAACCTTCACCACCAGTTTATAGATTTTTTTTTTCCATTATATTATCAGTAGTACTCACTATTTATATGGACCATAGAACAATGTGATTTTGTGCTAAACAACGGGGTTCGAATAGGTTGATTAGCTACTTAATTTTCCAAAGAAAAAAAAAAGTTGACTAGCTTAATATGAGACAAATTAAGCACAAAATTAAAAATTAAAAATAAAAAAAAAATGCTCACGCTTTTTTGCATTCCCCAAATTGGTAGATTTGGATAATCCACGCCCACCCTAATTTTATTGCTAACATCATAGATCGGTTTTTATTTAAAATAAGATGAAACAATATCTAATCTCTCATTAGTCCCCACACTGGTGCAAGACTATCAAACCAAGTTGGGGTCTTTTGCATTAGTCAATTTTAATTAGTTAAGAGGAATGGATTCTTAGCCATGTGGAACCTCCACCAGAGGGTAGAAAAATGATACTCACCCATCCCTATAAAATTCAAAATTTTCACCCCTTATTTATGTCCACATGTACCCCCTCATTGGCCTTGCTAAAGCATAGGGCCACCCAATTATTATTTTTTAAATTAATTAGATTCCACAATTAGTTATGGATAGTTTTCCTTCACTGAAAGCTGAAGATGAAACAAGTCAAATTTCTATCATCACTCCTCACCTCTCTTCCTGCCATGGTTTCAAGTACCGGTACCATATCGGCCATATCAGCCTTATCCTATAGATATTGGCTGAAACCGATCTCCAATCCTTGACCGATCCCGATCGATCACTCGTAGCATTTCAAGGGTAAAAAAGTAAAAAAAAAATCGTACTTTTCTGAAAACCAAAGGGTAAAAGTGACCAATACTGACTGATCCTCTCCCATACCGATCCGATTCTTAGATCAATATCGATAGAGACCAATACCAATACCAATACCAATACAAATACAGAGAACTAGGTCATACGCTTCCCTTCTCTGTAAGGATTTTCTCCTCCCTCCATTAGGGTTTTGACGATAGCACGGCTCTCTTCCTGCTGCTATTCCAGGATTTGGTCTCCTCTCTGCACCTAATGGGTGAAATTTTAGAGGTTCTCCATACCCGTGAGGGGCTTGGTTAACGCCGGTAGTAGCATTTCTCCCCTCATCGGAGCTTTGGTCCAAATGGCCTTTCCCCCTCCCTCCCTTCCTTCTATTATTAAGTTTTCCCTCCTCTCTTCCAAACTTCCTCCCCCCCCCCTTACTTTTATTATTGCAGTTCTTGTTTTCCCCTTTGTCATTTTTCTATTACAGGTAATGGACGACACCGGTCGGGATTCCTGCTTAGATGATTACTCAATGGATTTCCCCAACCTATCTATAGCTCCGACCCCACATGAACAAAACCCACCTCTAGATCTGCCCGACCTAGAAATAAACGTCAGCTCTCTCAAATCATCTCCCTTTAACTGGAGGCTAGTCCTTGTCGGAAAAATTTTCTTCACGAGACAAATCTCCACCCTCAATGTATACAAAGCCCTCGCCTCTGCATGGAACCTCAAACGAGATCCCGAAAGTCTGCCAAATCGACAACCATATCTTCCTCATCCAAGTATCACATGAAGCTGAAGTCCACTTAGCTCTCTCGTGCAGCCTGTGGCTCATCAAAAACAATCTCATAGTGTTCAAACAATGACAAGAAGACATTGACCCCCTAAATCTCAATTTCTCTGAGTTTGACATTTGGGTCCATGTCTATAACCTACCACTCCATCTCTACACCAATGAAGTCGTTGAGCAAATCGTAAAGAAGATTGGAAAATCAATAGACCTGGAGTCGGTCATCAGTGGATCTAACCCTCTTTCGTAAAACTCCCATCGTTCTGCTTCTTCTGTGGCATTGTCGGACATGACTTAAGAGTCTGCAAACTGAAATAGATTTTTTATTCATCAGGGGCCCCAACCTTTCCCCCTCTTGTAGCAAAATCAAGTTGTACCTACTTCGAAGCCCTCTTTGGCAATTGGCTCATCTTGGACAGTCCAGGGAATAGGCCCCCGACGGCGACTCAGATGAGGCTCCTGGCAAAGGCCATTTTGATTGAACAAGGTGCCATCACCTTCTCTGATCCAAAACCTCACCCGTTGTCGAGCAAGGACATGCATCATTTTCACCCACAACTAATCAGATTGGTTAACCTGTTGACTCACCCAGAAGACTCCATCAGCAATAATAAGCCCAATGACTCTCTTAACCGAGAGCTTCCTTTTGCGGCCTGAAATGTCTATATCAAACGATGGTGCCACCCCCGGTCGACTTTCACTCACCACCTTCTGGGGACCCTCAACTGTACCCTAACATGTCAGCCCTAGCTAACATCGGATTACCACCCATTGTTTATGGGCCAAATCCAAACCAATCGGATGCAACAATTTACCGCACCACGCTCCACCTCTAATTCCATCGATTAGGCATAAGGATCACCCGGATTCTGGTCCACACCACTCTTCCACCTCCCAACTAGTACACCCTACCACCCTCACCCATCACAATATTGACACCAACCGCCCCACCACTAACCTCTGTACCCAAGTCACACCACCATCCACCACTAGCCCCATCACAAATATTGACACCAACCGCCGCACCACCAACCTCTGTACCCAAGTCACACCACCATCACCACGAACCCATGAACCATACCTGGTGTCATGACAAAAGCATCAAAAATTATCATCTTGATGTCCAAACCCAGCATTATGTCAACAAAATCACCATCTATAGTAATTGAAGAGCTAGCAAATGAGGCAGAAACCGCGAATCAAATTACAGGGCACAAGAGACGCAACCCCTATCCGACCCCCCTTTTATCCCAATTCAAGAAGCTTTGCGTCTCTTCCCCAGGGGAAGCACCCTCAGTCACTGGCCTTCTCACTTGGCACCCACCACGCACTAGGATGAAGTCTAATGCTCGTAACCATACAAGGGGTTATATAGGAAATATCCCACTTGAGAGCACTTCGACCATTCAGAACACTAGTAGGGTTCGAGAGGCTGCCCTTGATCAACCCCAACGGGAGTCATGAACATTCTTTGCTAGAATTGCCAAGGGAGCGGCCGACCCCTGATGATTCGCTATCTCCAATAGGTCTACAGATCACCCCAGCCGTGTTTGGTCTTCCTCATGGAGACCAAGCAATCTGCAATATATATGAAAAAAGTTCAATCCAAATTGGGTTTCTTGGATTCTTTCATTCTTGAACCACAGGGACGTTCCAGTGGGATTGCACTTTTCTGGAACCCAACCCTCTCCATCATCTTTCTCTCTGCCACAACAAACATGATCGATCTTCTAATATCTAATGAACCTTCCTTTCCTGCAGGTCTCAGGTTGTCTCTAATTTACAGCCCCCCTCAAGCCGACCATCAAAAAAAGTTTTGAGAGGACCTGACGTAGCTGGGCCGCACCATAAGCTGCCCTTGGTTGGTTGTCGGGGATTTCAACGAGGTCCTATCGGATAACGAAAAGTATGGCGGATGCCTAGAGAGAACCCCACAGTTACTTGCCTTTCAAACAACCATTGACAACTGCTATCTCAAGGAACTCAGTTTCTCTAGACCCCAATACTCTTGGTCTAATAAGCGAAAGGGAACGGATTTGATCATGGAAAGTATAGACAAATGTTTTTGCAATGGGGAATTTCTCCTCCTCTGCCCCGATGTCAAAATCCATTGACATGCGATGGTAAGATCCGACCACA
The DNA here is from genome assembly GCF_013358625.1 of Macadamia integrifolia. Classification (NCBI taxonomy): domain Eukaryota; kingdom Viridiplantae; phylum Streptophyta; class Magnoliopsida; order Proteales; family Proteaceae; genus Macadamia; species Macadamia integrifolia. The sequence continues at coordinate 97,662 of NW_024868393.1, read as the reverse complement.
CTCCAATGTCCATCTCTTGGTCATTACAAAAACATCGCAACCATAGATTTCGGTTTAAATCTAAATGGGAAGGTCACAAGGAGCTCCGAACCCAGGTAGAAAATGGATGGCAAACGGAGGTTGCAGGTTCCCCCTCTTACAAGCTTCAACATAAGCTTAAAGCCTGCAACTCAAAACTTAGAGTCTGGCCGAAATGAACTTATGGCAATGCACAGGTGGAAATCTCCAAATTAAAATGCGATCTCGAGGCTATCCAATCTATGCTGCCCTCGGACCAGTCACAAGCCCAGGACCTTGAGTTGCATCAACAATTGGGAAAATTAATGCACTACGAGGAGAAATATTGGGAGCAGAGATCAAGGATACAATGGCTAAAGGCGAAGGATCGCAACACATCCTTCTTTCATACCTCAACGGCCGTTCGTCGCCATACCAACCGCATCACTACACTAAAAGGATCTACTAGACAATGAATTACAGAGGAGGCGGAGCTACATTCCCACATCAGGTCCTATTTTTGCTCTTTATTCACATACTCCCACCCCCCAAATATTAATGAATTTCTGGCCCCCATTAACTCAGTGATAGGAGCAGATACGAATACCCATTTCCATGCCCCCTTCTTGGAACCTAAAATTAAAACTGCGGTTTTCCAAATTGGTGGGTACAAGGCCCTGGGTCTGGATGGCATTCCAAGGAGGTCCTAACTCTAATCCCTAAATGGCAAGACCCATCAGAGATGGGGGACCTCAGTCCCATCAGCTTATGGTCATTCTTCTATAAGATCATTGCACAGTACCTAGCTAACCGACTGAAACCCTTATTAGATTCCATCGTGGACCAATCCTTGAGTGCCTTTGTCTCGGGCCGCTCCATATCCAAAAATATTTACATTGCCCATGAACTCCTATCCCATATGAAAAAATCCATATGCAAAGGGTGGTTTCCATGGCTCTAAAACTTAACCACAGCAAAGCATATGACAAAATTGAATGGCCCTTCCTAGAACAAATGCTACTAAAGTTGGGTTTTACAAGGCAATGGGTACAATGGGTGATGTAGTGCGTCTCGACAGTCGAGTATTTTATAAAGGTTAATGGCTCCATCATTGGCAATGTTCTGCCTTCACGTGGCCTGTGACAATGATGCCCTTTAAGCTTGTATCTGTTTATTCTCTGCCAACAGGCTATCCTCATACACTTCAACAAAGCATTATGCAACCAACAGATGCAGGGTATTTGGATAAGTAGGATGAGCCGCAAGATTTTGCACCTAATGTTTGCAGATGACTTCATGATTTTTTCAAAGGCCACCTTGAAGGACAGAACCACTATCAATGAAATCTTAACTGATTATTTCATGGCTTCTGGTCAAGAATTAAATCTGGAGAAATCTAAGGTTATGTTTAGCCAAGGTACTCTATCCACATCCCGCGCAAGCATAAGCACTGATCTCGACTTGTCTGAGGATCAATTTCATGGGATCTACCTCAGCCTCCCATCCTGCTTTGGAAAATCAAAGAAACAAATTTTTTCCTTCATCACAAAGAGAGTTAAAAGCAAGCTAAGCGGCTGGAATGAGAAACACCTATCGACAGGAGGAAAGGCTATTATGATTAAAGCAGTAGCATCTTGTATCCCCACGTATGCTATGTCATCATTTCTCATCCCCTGCGAAGTATGCAATGAACTCAATAGGATTATCTGGCGATTCTAGTGGCTAAACAATGAATGGAAGGGTGTCCACTGGATTAAATGGAATATTCTGTGCAAGGCAAAAAAGGAGGGGGGGCTTGGCTTCCGCGACTTCGCTTGCTTTAACCAGGCCCTGTTAGGACTCTTATGTGGGCTTAACTGATACTGATTGACCCATTATGCCCAAGAGAATAAGGACCATTCTAATTAGGAAACTTCTAGACCTATTCTATTGTGGGAATGGAATAGGGTTTAGGGATTCTATTATATATAGAATACTGACAGTCCCTGCAGTCATTACACTCATAATAATATTTTGGGAGCACTTCTTTCTCACAGAGCTAGTGTAGAGATAGAGAGAAGATCCCAGAGTAAGAGGCTGCAAAAGATCTCAGTAGAAAGACCAATATTGCGTGGTTCTTCATCATAGTTCGTGGTATAAGTATCAACCTTGATTTAGGGACTTTATTCACGCTCAACGAGTATGTGATCGATTTATTTCTATTATTCATTCTTGTATTCTATACACTGTAGGCCATTCAAATGATTCTAGGATTTAGAATCACTAACAGACTCTGCTCGCTAAACAAGGTTGGAGGATAATAAACCCCCAAAGCCTATGGGTACAGGTTTCAAAGGCACGCTATTTCCCCAACACTTGTTTTCTTGATGCTCCTCCACATCGTCCCAATAGTTCCTAGGGATGGAAGAGTCTATTAAAAGGAAGGGAGCTTATCCTTAAGGGTCTTCGCATACAGATGAATAATGGGGAGTCCACCAAAGTCTTTGATGATCCCCGGATCCCTACCATTTCCCATGGAAGAATTTCCTATCGGCCTGCCCACACCTCGGACCTTCTTGTTTGAGATCTCATCGACTGGAGATTCAAATGCTAGAAAACAGATATGTTACTCCTCTTCACCACGACAGAAGCTCATGCAATTCAAAAAATCCCAATCACCTCATGAGCTTGCGTGGATCGATGGTTCTGGTCCCTCTCCAATACGGGAAATTTTTCTTTTCTCTCAGCCTACTACTCTTGCCTCAATTCATCTGCAAATGGCACGCCTTCCCCTTTGTTGAAATTGTATATTGGCATTAACTTTAATGAGTATACAATGGTGTTCTTATATAGAGATTACAGTTATTGAGTTATAGACAAACTCTATGATCACATATGGGAGACTCAAACTCTAATAGTAATAGGGTAGGACTCTGTTAACATATGTGAGTAATAGACAAAAAGTCTATTATCACATGTGAGAGTCCTATTCCAACTCTGCTGTCTCATGAGGTAGTCTTGGACTGCAAGTAGTCTCTAGAGTTTGTGCTCACTAAAAATGCCTACAATGTAGGAGAGGTTGTTGAGTGTGAGTTGACTCTAGAGGTTGAGTTCGAGTGGGATGCTAACTGTCCTGATACACCCCCTCAAGGTGGGGATTTGAATGGTCGAATCCACAGCTTGTCCAGTAGAAAGGAGAACAATGTAGAGCTGAGAGCTTTGGTAAGGATATCGGCTATGGTCATGTGTTGAAATGAACTATACTTGAAGTTCCTTGGAGGCGACTTTATCACGAACGAAGTGGAAGTCAATTTCAACATGCTTGGTACGAGCATGAAAGACCGAATTAACTGAAAGGTAAGTGGCCTCAATGTTTTCACACCAAAGAATGGGTGCAATGGGAACAGGGATCCCTAATTCCTCAAAGAGAGAGCGAAGCCAAGTGAGTTCGGTGCAGGCATCAGCCACTGCTTTGTACTCAGACTCGGTGGAGGAGCATGCAACTGTCTTTTGCTTCTTAGAGGCTCAGGAGATCAGATTAGGACCCATATAGATGGCATAGCCTCCTGTGGATTTGTGATCTGCACTGTCACCAGCCCAGTCAGCATCGGAGAATGCTTGTAATTAGAGGGAACTAGATTTGGAAATGAACAACCCATGATCCTTGGTACCTTGGAGATAGCGTAGAGTCCGTTTGACTAGTGTCCAATGGTCTTCAAAGGGGGCATACATGAACTGGCAGGCACAGTTCCAACTTGGCAAAGTAAGATGGGAGAGTACAGAATTCTCCCCCCCCCAAATCAGTTTGAATGGCCCTGATGGAGCGAGAGAACTGACGTTCCACCAAGGCCTGAAAAGTACGAAAGGCAGAGTAAACATCAGACTTCAACTTTAAAGCAGTAAACCAAATATATTTAGAATGGTCATCAACAAATATAACAAAATAACGATTCCCATTTGAAGAAACTGTGGGGTGGGGGCCCCATACATCACTAAAAACCAAATCCAAAGAAGAGGAACTACGAGTACTAGTTTCACGTAGTGACAATCTACTGGCTTTGTCCATTTTGCAAGCAGAACATAAAGAAGGAGACTTCACGAGCTGATGACCAGGTAACATAAGATGAAGGACACGTTCATGAGGGTGCCCTAAACAATGATGCCAGCGACTGAAAGATGAGGCAGAGGCCAGATTGGCATAAGGTGACACTGGAATGGAATAGAGACCATGCTTACTATGTCCAGTGAAGAGGGTTTGATTGGTCTTCAGATCCTTCATAGAGAAAAAAGAGTGAAACTCAAAGTAAACATTACTGTCACAGCAAAATTGCTGAACAAATAACAAAGAACAAGTGAGAGTGGGAACATGTAAAACAGTAGAAAGAGAAAAGGAACAAGAGGGAGAAGAGATGGAAGCAGTGCCTATGTGAAATATAGGAAGGCCCTTACCATTACCAACCACAGGTTGGTTATTACCTGTGTATGGATCATAGGTGGAGAATTGGGTTAAGTCAGGGGTGGAATGGTGGGTGGCTCCAGTATCAGGGATCCAAGAGGTGGTGAAGGATTATGGAGGTGTGGGGTGATGGGGTGGAGGTGCGATGGTAGGGGGTTGAGGGGTAGGGAAGGGTGTAGTATGGTAGGCGTTGGGTTGAGGTGGTGGCCGATTGTAGGGATGGGGAGGGGTAGGTAGAATGGGGACTCTGGTAGGTCCCTGTGTGCGGCAGTAACAAGTGTCTGTCTGATGATTAGTGCATTCACAGATTGTGCATGGATTGTGAGCGAATGCATTAGAGTGACCAAATCCACTAGCACGGCCATGACCACAGCCTCGGGAGGAGCTTGTATCATGACCACCAATGGAAGGAGGGCCACGACCTTGGTGAGTGATATGGGCTGATGCATCGATTGTACGATCAACAATGGGAAGGCATGAGTGGAGAAGGTTCTCGTGACTCATAAGGAGACTATGCATGTTGGCGTAGGAGATGGGCTCCTTTTGTGCCATCATAATGGAGACAAGGGTTTGATATTCAATGTGTAGGGCCCGAAAGATGTGGATGTTAAAGTCTGCCGATGGGAGGAGCTTTCCTGTAGCTGCTACCTCATCAGAGAGATGCTTGGCTCGATGGAGAAACTGAGTAATGGTCTCATCTGGTTTGTGAACCAGATTTTGAAGGGAGACATTGAGATACAGAATCCTAGTTGTAGAAGGAGAACTGAATGTAGCATAGAGTGCATCCCAGATCTCTTTGCTAGTGGTCCGTCCAACTGCTAATGAAAATGCCTCTTCAGAGAGAGAGGCGATGAGAAGACTCATAATAAAAGCATCTTGTTCACGCCATGCCTTGGCTTTGATAGGGTCTTGAGGGCAACGATTGTCACCGGTGACATAGTCGAAGAGGCGTTGGCCAGTGAGATAGGGTACAACCTGTGTGCACCAATAAACATAGTTCTTAGATGTGAGCTTTAGAGATATCATATGATAAGCACCAGATAGGGATGTGGGAGGTGGGGATGGTTCATCCATGGTAAAAGAGGGAGGAGGTGGTTCGGTCATTAGGGATTGGGTTTTGTATGTGTAGCTTTTTTT
>NW_024868393.1:28657-92073 GCF_013358625.1 Macadamia integrifolia | reverse complement strand
TTCTTTTTGCAAGAGAGGAAGAAGGGGGAGGCGTGTGTTATTGGAGATAGTGGGGTGTGAGTTAAACTGTAGGTGAGAAAGGGACGTTGGTCTCTTTCTTTTTCTTTTTTTTGTTGCAAAGAAGTTGGAAAGAAGAGGGGGCATAGGCTATTGGAGAGGGGAAAACGTGGGGAGGAGAAGGGTGCTCGGTGGAGCATTATGCGGCTCGTGACACCATGTTAAAGTTGTATATTGGCATCAACTTTAATGAGTTTACAATGGTGCTCTTATATAGAGATTACAGTTATTGAGTTATAGATAAACTCTATGATCACATGTGGGAGACTCAAACTCTAATAGTAATAGGTTAGGACTCTGTTAACATATGTGAGTAATGGACAGAAAGTCTATTATCACATGTGAGAGTCCTATTCCAACTTTGCTGTCTCATGAGGTAGTCTTGGACTGCAAGTAGTCTTGGACTGCAAGTAGTCTCTAGAGTTTGTGCTCACTAAAAATGCCTACAATGTAGGAGAGGTTGTTGAGTGTGAGTATGACTCTAGAGGTTGAGTTCGAATGGGACACTAACTGTCCTGATACCCTTCCGCATTTTCGATAAATCCTTTCTGGTCTGCGATTTGGAATATGCAAATCTAGCCGAAGATTCAATTTTTCCTGTGGAGTGGAGGTCATAAAGCCCTGGCTACCAACACCAGGCTGCTTAGCCGAGGCCTTGGTATCACCCCTCTCTGCCCTCTTTGCTCTCTATCAGCGGAGAATCCTATGCATGCACTCATTCGATACGACTTTGCATCCACTTGCTGGAAAGCTTCCCCACTTCATTTATCAGTAGCGGAATTTAACGGAGACTTGATGGCCGACTGGCTCTCTTTTGTTCACTCGTGATTCAAGCATGCAACCTCCATTGCATTTTTGGACCTCCATCATCTGGCAAATTTGGAAGGCCAGGAACAGAGCCGTCTTCACCCTCACCCCACCTTGCCTTACCTCCACTGTCTCCGCTTTCAATGCTACGATCGTGGAGGGCCAGTCATCACTTGCTTCTCCGACCCCATTCTCTGCTAGTTTTCTTGCACCCATTCATTGAGCCTCTTTTCCACATTTTCACCGACGGCTCTTGGAACCATACCTGCCAATTGGCCGAACGAGGATCGATCATCTAGGACTCTGGAGGTAGTTTCCTCGCTGCTAAAGGTAAATGGAGTTTCTCCACATCTGCGGGTGTAACGGAAATGGAAAGCATCCAGGACAGCCTACTACATGCACTTAGCCTCGGCCTCCAACAGGTTGCAGTCACCTCAGACTGCCTCTCTGCCGTCGGTTTCCTCAATGGACAGACAAACTCCCTCGACTGGGCGGCTCATGTTGTTGCTCTTAATATCGTCAACCTCCTACGTGCCTTCTCGCTTGTTCAGTTTTGTCACATCCGCCGGGAGAACAACGCCCTTGCGAATTTTTTAGCCTCAGAAGCTTTAAAGCTCAGGTTTTCCTATGTATGGTGGTCCATGAAGGATGTTGTTCCTATTAATAACAACAGATAGGATCTTACCATACAATCATTGAATCACAAAATTAAACAATAAGGGTCGACGCATACCGTTCATCGTCAACTGTGAAAAATTTGCCGCCATTATATTCTTCCTGTATCTTTATTCCTGTAATCCCGATCACGAACTCAATGGATCTTTTAGGTTTCTCCCACTAGCTCCCTTAATGCTCTATTGGTGATGGAACCAATAATGAGATTAACGTTAGGGTAAGAGGAGGACCTAGAGTCCTATTATATAAAGTTTTGTACCCTCCCATCAAGGTGTGTAAATAGGATAGGACTCTATTCTCTAATTTGACGAGGAGTGGATTTTCTATTTAGAATCTAATTCTATGAAATTAATATCAATCGATAACCTAATTAGTATATGGGACAATAACAGTCCACCCCACCCCCCTTCATTGTAAACCCTTCCCTTGTCTCTGGTCGTTGTCTCCAGAGATCATCTTTCTTTTAATAAAATGCTTGTTTTCTGTCAAAAAAAAAAAAAATTAAATCCTTACTTCCTAGGATGGGTCATGGTGAATGGAACCTTGGAAGAACTTGATCCACGTCAATTATTGCTTTTGTCGTTTGCCAAAAAGGAAAAACAAAAAACTATTACATTTTTCCAGTGAAACTTGTTCCCAAAGCAAGAGTTTCCATGCTCCACCGACCTTTATCTTGAGGTCATAGGCTTCGGCTCCAAGCATTAATTAACAAGGCAAAAGAATAGTGAATAAATAACCAATATTACATATTGGGACCCACCAAGTGGACCCATCCTACGACCATGAGTCCTTGACCATAGACACACTCCCCACACTTTTGATCCATCAATGAACCTGATTGGCTCGAATCACCAAACCCAATTGATCACTGTAATCCAACTTATAAACATGCCTTGGAGAGAACCATTAATGATATGACCTTAGAATCCAAAAGTAAAATTAACATTTAGTAATCAAAGCCGACGGGTATGACGGTGAGGGAGATCGAATTAGGTTTATGTAGTAGAACAATCTTATATGTGCTTCTATACATTTGGAATCCACTTTCTTCCTTTTCATTTAATAAATTTTAACGTAATTCAAATAATTCTTTTAACCCAAAAGGGTAGCATATTTTTTTTTTTTTTTTTGAGGATAATACGATTAGTGAGCAATGAACTTAGTATGGGTCATAAATTCGGACATCTTAAGTTTCACTCCTACTAGGTACATCTTGGGCCATTCACACTGTTACGTGGGGTGTTTAGTACCTGAATACCCATCGTTAGTAAAAAAAAATAATAATAATAAATTCTAAATCTACGAATCAAAGATGTAAGGGAATAATCTCATACATGAACCTTATCCAAATGGGGAGAGGGTATGTTTGATAAAGAATTAAGTAGGAATGCTGAGTCATGCTATGAGAAAGAACTTGCCTATAACAGAACTACTAGAAGCGCATTAGTTGGCCAGTTGGTGGATAATACAGTGAACCGAAGAATGGAGATGAGTCAACATTCATGAACAGAATTTAAGTTACGCCAAGTTAACAGCACACCAATTACAGACCAGAGAATAGAAAAAGAAAGAGATAATCAAAATTATTATGAAGTATACATTGAATTCAGAAGGTCAAGTCTTTTATATTCTTTGTTTTTTACCTATGTTGTCTATCCATCCATGCACGAGTTGTGGAACCAGTACACTTCATTGGACTTGTACATAAGGCCCCACCATAGCAGAGCTCTTGGCCCCATTTTCGTATTCGGGGGGAAGAACATGTAGACCCAGACTTGCAAAAGACATTGGAAAATTCTTCCATATCCAGTTGTTCTTCCTTTATTCTTTAGTGGGATTTTGTCTTCTTGACTTTTCTGAAAAGGGAAGAAAAAGAAAGAAAACTAAGGAAGAAATGGAGGAAATAAACTCAAGTTGAAGTGTTGCGGACTCAACTCTTCAGGATCATTTCTGAGGACTCAACTTTTCGGGACCAATACTTGGAATCTCTATCCATGTATAACAACTTTCTTTCACAGCCTTCCCACAACTACCCATTCCTCAAATCCCGCATCGATCACCTTGGCGATCTGATTTCTCTCCCTAATAGATTCAACTTTTGGGGTGGTTGGGTTGGACCGTGACAAATGCAATCAGAGTCAAACTCAAAGAGGGTACAAACCCAATCCAATGCTGGGATATCTCAGCCTAAACCCAACCTTGTTTGATTTATCCCCTCTCAATCTAGTCTTGATGGACCTTGATTGGGCCGGGCTCTGCTAACCTATTACTATTAGTTACTTGGTTGCTTGATCTTAATACATTGCAGAAAACAAAGACCAAGGTTTGGACCTCTATTTGTAATTATCTCAAGTGCTCATTTATAATTAATAACATATTTATGTAAATTCCTTACCAAAAAAAAAACATATTTATGTAAATTTATACTTAATATATAGGGTTGGGTTTGGTCATGTTGAGTTGGGTTGAGACCTCAATTAAGGCCCAGCCCAACTCAGCTCAGCCCCACCTCGGGCCTAAACTTCTCAACTCTAACCCACCCTACAATCTGAAATCTCAACCTAAGCCCTATCCGAACTCAAGGCGGGTTGGGCCAGCCTAGCTTTACACCCTTCCGAGATACTATATTTATTTCTCCCCCTTAAAATAAAAAAAATAAAAAAAAGATGTATGTTCACTTTCCCAATTATAATGCTCGGTTTCTATAAATATTATAGGATATTATATTTTATGTGGTTGTAATGATAAAATTTCTAGAAATAGATTCTCAGAATATTCCCTTTTAAGCCATTATACCGCCAAAATAGGTATTCCTATCAACCTACATCATCCATATGGGAAAAAGACGGTATGTAGGCATTTTGATGTACTACCAATTTTGCCTCCTAAACTAACATGATGACTTAGATCCCTATTGAGGGCACATAGGAATCTTAATTGGGCAGCTATATATAACCAGGTTTGGTTCCCCTTATCCCCATTCTTTTTCTCATACACACACAAATATATAAATATATATATATATATATACTAGTAAACTTGCATGTGCAAATGCACATTTAGTCAAATATTTAGATATAAAATTCAAAATTTTTAAAGTTGTTAGATTCAAGTGTTAGTTTTACTGTTTAATATTGCTCATAATGGATTAAAGCTGAGGCAATAATAATACCAAACTACTTTTTGTAAGAGCGGAAGGTGAAAACAGAGACAACAAAGAGAGATGGTGAAGGTGGTGTGGGTGTGAGTGTTGGTGAGGATCCAATGAAGAGAAATTGAGAGGAAACATGTGCAACAGCATCATTAAGTGATAGAAAAACATGAAATCACATGGCATTTCTCAACAATCTTAAAGGATAGAGTAAAATTGAGAGAGGGAATTTGAGATTGTAATATCTAAATAAATATTAACTAACAGAGGAGTATCTAGATGGGAGTTCTATCTACAAGATTCTGTAATTCATGATATATTTTTCGGCAAGAACTTTCCGCGAGGTTGGAGCCTAGAGGAGTTCGACAAAATAGTTGATCGGTTCTGAATTTCCATGTAGACACTCAAGTATATAGATTCTAACTGTTTTTTTATCTAAGACAGAGGGTCCTATACAAGTTGAGGACTGGATACACTTTGCTACCATAGAAGGAGTTGAAGAGGTTGATCTAGACTTCTCTCCAAGGAGGAACTTGAACTTAATAAGGTTCCTGATTTTCTCTTGGACTGCAATCAATGTAGGTTCTTGCGTTAACTTTGTACGTTTAGGAAAGCTTTCAATGGTTTGCACCTACATACTCACTTGCCTATCTCTTAAACTGGTTGATGCCACTAAGACATAATCCAATATATGTTTTAGACATGTTTGCTTCTAGAGAATGTAGTTGGGCTTTATAGTCCAGATTGTTACAATCCATCTTGGAATTGAATATTAGTGTCCACATTCTTCGTTCACTGCATTTCTCCTCCAGTTCTCAAATCTAAAAGATGAAATGTTTGATTTCTCAGCTTCAATGCCTAAAGAGATTGATGAGACTTTATACAAGAAAAAAATCTTTCAATTTATTTATGTACGATAAGAGAAAACGATATCTCAAACAAGGTGACAATGAGCTGATGTGCTTCTTTCCATCTAGCACTTGTGGGAAGATACCAATTGATCATTCAAGTACAAAAAAGTATATAAAATTAGTGTTTTTGTTCTAAATTCTAAACTAAAAAAGGATCAAGAATCTAACTAATAATATTTTCATCAAGTTGAGCCAAAGCGATGCTCCAAAGTTGCTAGTATCTCTTTGCAAATGGAGATTCCCCTATATGCAGTACAAATTATCATATGATCTCCATATCTAATTGAATATTTTGGACTATCTCCATCAGAGCTTTCAAGATAAGAGTTGTCAACCAAATTTAGGTAAGCCCTTGGTTCCCATTTTGAAGTAATTTAAAAATAAAAATTAACTAATGAATAAGAAAATGACACAATTCTTAATTTCAAATTACATAATGGGAAGGTCTACTAGGGAAGTTCAGAGGTTCATTTTGTTTTACTACTATATCATAAACTTATTGCATTGAAAACTTCACATAAACAAACGTAAAAATTTTGTCAATTATATAGAACCTTATCATATTTCTTCATGATCTTTGAGAATGCTAAAAGTTTCAAAATTTTGGTTAATGCAATTATTAAAAATGTCGATAACCAACTACAAAAAATATATATTACCACTAACATAATAATTCATGTGGAAAGAGACTGGTACCACTCAAAAGCATATCAACATTCAATTATAGATATAAAATAATCATATATGTTAAGGAATTACAAACATGGTACAAGGACATCCAATCCCCAACATAACTGAAAGAATAAGATTTTTATATCTTTTTTATTAAGGAAATAAGTCTATAAAAGAACAACTGAACAAAGAAAGGTCTTCAGCGGAAAGGAAGAGTTTATCTAAACATTACAAATATTGTCCTTGTTCAACAAATCAATGATCAAAACTTCCACTCCCATCTATAGAGACATAGATTGCTAAAACTTCAAGTACAAATGTTCAGAGAGGAAGAAGAGAGTCACTAGATCAATGGTCCACATATCTGACATCCCAGAATCATCATGGAAAGAAGAAGCTTCCAGAAAAGGAGAAGCAAAAGAGGGGAGAGGAGGAATCTGTCGATGCTTGTAGTTGTTCTTTTTCTTCTCTCTAGTTTATATAGGCAAGGGCTCATCTATGAATAAATCTACTTTTCCATGATACATTTTGTTTAAACAAATGGAATGGATTGAACTGTTGATACATTTCTCTAATAATGAATGTCCACCTATGGGAATGTCATTTGCTCTTTCCAAGTCCTTTCCAATTGAAACCTCAAGTACAACTATGAAGTGTCAACATATATAAATAACAGTTCAAGTGACTATGAAAGAACAAGGCCTTCGTAGAGGCAACAACTACGATCAACAGTTGCAAGAAACTATAGTTGTTGTTTGGCTACAACCACAACATCCTTGTTTATTACAATCTTCTAAGCTTCAAGCCACTTCAGTTCTTGTTCTTTGTCCATTTCTCAATTCGTCAGGGGATCTCAGAATAAGAAAAAACCAAATATTGTTACTCCTCTATCCAAATCTTCAGATACGAGAAACACAAAGTTCCTCCCTACGTCCAGGAAAATACAAAAATTAGAGATGAAAATACATAAATACTTGTAAATTGGAACTGTAAACAAAAATAGTCACACCAACTACATCCAGTAACAAGGGCTTTCTTCAGAGTTAGGTAATTGAAATCAAAGAAAAATTTCGTGTCTCACGAGTTATTTTGTCAAAAATTAGTAAGTACAGCTAGCCATGCAAATGATAGGAATTTTGTTTTCACAATTTACAAGGTACATACAGATTATCTTTCAAAAATTGGGTGAGATCGCAAGGAAATATGAAATATTCAACTCAAGTTAACATCACAACATTCAACGAAGACCTAAATTCACTCTTTTTTCTTAGTACGCGTAAATTCTACATGACTAAATAGAGTAGATAGAAGGAGCCCGGTTAAACTAAAAAATAATTTTATACCTAAATGACACTAAATGCATCCAAGAATAGAGAAATTTGCAGAATAAGAAGCCAAAAATTCAGTTAATCGGAAAATTTTTTAAGGTAAGCTTATTAACCGACATAAAGCGGTCTAATCAAATTTATACAGACAAACTCCAAAAGAATAACAATTCAGCAGAAATAGCTAGTCCTTCGACTCAAATCGAGGGAGTCAACAACAAAACTTGAATGAAGAAGAGACTTGAATTTTCCAATTCCATAGCATAAAGCTTGATCCAAAAGAAATTGAGAGAATCGTCACCTGAATAAGCACCTGTAACCTTAATCACTCTCTTCGATCAATTGCTATTCTCTCTCTCTCTCTCTCTCTCTCTCTCTCTCTCTCTCTCTCTCTCTCTCGTTAAAAAACGTGGAGTGGTTATGTGTTAGCGGTCTACGGTGTCCCACCAATCACCTACCCTCCTCCCTATGAAATGTGAATACGAGCAGTGGTACGACATGTCTTACATAAAGTATAACATTTTTTATGATGAATATACCCTTTTAAAGAAGGAAAGAGAAAGAGTAACTACCACCACCAACCCTTAGATCACGATAGTTACATCACCGAGGAAACGCATCTAGTAATTTTGTTTCAGCTTCCGTTCTCTATCATCCACCACCTTCGGCCACCAAAAGAAAAAAAAAAAGATCTTCCTCCTCAATCAATTCCCTATTATGACTTAGGGAAAGGAAAATCATGCCTATTGTGGGTTATTATGTGCCCTTTTTTTTTTCCTTTTTAATACATAATAATTAATAATTATAATTAATGATTATTTTTCCTTTTTTAGGGTTTTTTTGGTCATTTAAAAAAAAAATTGGCCTTTTTTGGTCATTTGGAATTTTTTTTTTTTTTTGGTAGATATCAATGGTTTTTTTGTCTTTTTGGAAAAGTATACTAAAGACAAGGAGTGGAGAGAGTTATAGAGAGTTAATTATTATTTTTTTTTTCATCTTCCATTTTGAAGGATGAGAAGATGAGTGAGATTTTTTTAAGATTATTATAGAGATTTAAATATGGAGAGAGAGAGAGAGAGAGAGAGAGAGAGAGAGAGAGATAATTTTTTTTTTTTCATCTTCCATTTTGAGAGGTTTTTTAGTCATTTAGAAGTTTTTAATTATAGAGATTTAATTATGGAGAGAGAGAGATACAGATTTAAGGAGGAGTAATAACAAGAATTACTTCCCCATTTCTCCTCCACGTTTATAGAGAGAGAAAGAGAGAGAATTTTTTTCCCATTTTGAGGGTCTTTTTGATCATTTGAATTTTTTTTTTTTTTTTTTGGTCATTTGAAAAAAAAATTTGGTAGATGTCAATGGTTTTTTTGTCTTTTTGAAAAAGTATACTAATGACTGGGAGTACATACTTTTTAATAGTAGTATGATAGGATGATATATATACATAGGGAGGAAGTTAGGTATGCCGCCAGCTTTCTAGGTGCTAACGGCTAAACCAATGGGAGGGCTAGGATGGGAGGGACATAGGGGACTTTTCTATGAGGAGGAAGAGAGAGATAGACACAAATTTGGATATACTAGCGGCTCACCCATCCTTTTCCCATATATATATATATATATATATGAGTCAAACTATACTTGATCCCACATTAAAACTACAATAGAGATTGTAATCAGTAACAATTCAATTTTGATGCTAAGGAATATAGACATATTAAGAACTCGTAGTTTGCTATAATAAAAGAATCAATTTCTATGGTCTAGTACACAATTCCAGTTGTGGTGAATCTCTCTTGAATCAAAGTAACTCTTTCAACATTGTCAATAATTTTTCAATGTTAATTTTTTGTAGGACTAATAGCCATTGTCTCAACCACTGGCTAATTCACAAAGATATATAAATTTAATGAGTACCAATTCAGTTTGGATGTTTAGAGATATTTAACAAATCCTAGTTTGCTATAACAAAAGAATATTTACACCATACACCTATTCAGTACTATACATTTAAATAACTTCTTTAGCACTTTCAACCAAAAAAAAATCTTTAACACTCAAAAACCCCACTTCTGGGAAAGAATGTGGATATGGTTGAGGATTTTTTTTTTTTTTTTTGCTTCCCCCATTAGATAACATGAAAGGGTTTGTATGGATAAGAATTATCACAATGCACAAATTGTTCCATTTCATGGATTCCCACAGAACCCCTTGTGATTTAGTGAAAATGGACTTTGTTGGATTGGTGGGATTTGAAATGATTTCATTCAATACCAGAAATGTAGTACTTTAATTTATTGTGTCAAAACTATAGTTTTAAAATTCAGATTGGACTGATCAATATCACACAGATTGAAATTGATCGAGATTGTCCCCAATCATAACCATCCAATATTGATCCATTGGTAAGGGTAAAATGGTTCAAGATAAACTTGAGTTTTTGAGGGGACTCCTATAAAATATTTATAGGTGTGACAGGTGTGTTCCACGCAGAGGTGAAAGGTCTTATGGTGGGTCTTATGCGTGCTCGGGAGTTGAAAATAAATTACTTGTCGGTGGAGACAGATTTCAGTGCGGTCACAACCTCTTTTCAGCATAAGAGGATCCCTTGGTTTGCTCTTCAAAGATGGATTTTTTTGGAGGGGATCTCCTGGAAGATTACTCATAATTTCTGAGAGGCCAATTCGGTTGTTGATTTCCTGGCTAGAGATGCAGCAAAGTCAAAGATCTCAGGCGTTAATATTATTTTTCCTAATCATGTTATGGAGCCGATTAGGAGAGATGCAAAAGAGAATCCAAACTATAGAGTTTGATGTGCGTTTTCCCCTCCCCTGCTGATGGTAATGCCGAAGGTGGGGGTTAGGGTAGTGATTTTTCTTGGTGTTTTTCCTTTTGTATTGTTTTTCTTTCCCTCGTTCTTTTTTAATATTATTATCCATTTCTAGTGAAGGAAAAAAAAAAACTAATAGTAAACTAGATATCTATGATCATGACTAGGTATAACAGGTAACCGCATGTGCACTGGCAAGAGAAAATGCGTTTGCATTGGCAAACATCCTTAAGTAGAAGCATGGATGGTTGGATGCTCATATGGATGCTAATGAAGATGGCAACTAAGGGTGTCAGTCAGTCGATTTTGGTGAGTGAAATCAATTCATGAACTAACAAGGATGCACCAGTTTTGATTGGGTTTCAGTTTGGTTTCGGATTTTCATTTGTTTCTCTTATTGCTTTACTATCGGTTTGGTTTCAATTTATCATGTAATTATATTCAAAAGTAAGGTGGAAATGTGTACTTTGATGAATTTTGGGTTGGCATCGGTTTCTTATCAGGTTATATTAGTTCCGGCCAAGTTTTTTTAAGTTCTATTAAGTATCTTATTGGTTTTAATGGAGTTTAATTTGGTTTCAATATCACAAAACCTCACATGATTCAATAAGTTCATATCAGTTTCGGTTTGATTCGATTATAATTTCAGTTTAATTTTACCGGTTTCACCAATTTGAGCTTGATTTTGACACCCCTATAATGGAAGCCTAAACCATGACATGTAACTTAATTTAGACTGTAGGCTAATATGAAAGGATGCGAGCAATTAATGAGTCTATCAGTCAACCACTAAAAAAAAATGAGTCCTTTAATTCCCATTAATCCTTATTTTCTCAACTCCCATCCCCTTTTCATCCTCCCGTGATAGCCCTCACGCTAGAGTGGGCCATGCTATGGTCAATGTTGACAGCCATGGAGGAGATTCCGCCGCCCTCAGATCCATGGCCTTGATGCTACTAGCTCCAGGGGTCCCTTCGCTCTCGGTTCGCGAATGACTCATCAATGGTCAAGAATGAAGATCCCAATCTATTGGACCAAATGAATCAAGATAGAGGTGGACCAAACCATCTTGAGAACGTTTTGACCCGGGTATTGTGACACCTTGATTTTTTTTTACTTATTCTATGTTATTGGTGACCTTATTTCTTTCCTTTTAAATCCTCAATTGATAAAGCTCATTTTGGATATGGGGCCTTCCTTTTATGTCTGAGTCACTAACCGAAGGCGTAGGCCCAGCCCACCAAGTGCCTTTGTTTTTTTTCACTCCTTAAAAGCAGCCCCTATCCCGATCCCTCTCTTCATGTTCTCTTATGTTGAATGGGAGCTCTCGGGCGGAAATGACTAAGAATACGAACGATTCCTCAAAACAGAGTTCCGACTCTCCTCCACCCTACCCCCTTCTCCATCTCTCACCTATGCAAACCATAAGAGCATGGTGCCTATCTAAGTTAAGAAAATTCTAAATTGGAACTTTCGTGGTGTTGGGCGACCCTTGACAATTTGCATTCTGAAGGTTTTAGTGGGAAAAAATCATCCTTCAGTGGTTTTCGTAATGGAGATAAAAGTGGTTTTCATAATGGAGATAAAAGTCAATATCGAGAAACTAAGGAACCGTTTGATAACATTTCTACTGTTTCTGTGTCTAGAAACAGCAGAAATTGTTTTTTACGTTTTTGGAAACAAAAACGGATTTTTTAGGGTCCGTTTGATAACGTTTCAAGAAACGCGTTTCTGCTGTTTCTGTTTCCAGAAACAGCAGAAACGGAGCAAAAAGCGTTTGATAAAACTGTTTCGTTTCACTTAGTTTTAGAAATAGAAATAGAAATTTTTACTTATTTATGATTCAAGAAACGACCCAGGCGAAACAAGTTCAACTTGTTTCGCCGTTTCTGGAAATGACTTGTGGCAATTCTTTCACTGGTTACCATCGACTTCTAAAAACATGACTTATCAAACAACTTCAATTCCGTTTCTATTTCTAGAAACGGAAATTTATGTTTCTGCCGTTTCTTGAAACAGAAACGGCAGAAATGTTATCAAACGGGCCCTTCGTGTTTGATAAACCTGTTTTTCGAAACATTTTTTGTAGACATAATGCCACTAAAAAACCCAATAGTATCATCGGATGCCCAAAAGGGAGAGAGGGTTCGATTGCCTCTTTTTAGGTTTAAATAGTTGAGAGATTTATTAGGCATAACAGCCTTTTTTTTTCTCTCAAATTCGTTTCTAGAAATAACGAAACAAGTCAGACTTGTTTCGTCAAAATCGTTTCTAGAATTGTAAATAGACATAAATTTTGATTTATGTTTCTAGAAATGGGTGAAACAGAACAACTTTATCAAACGCTTTTTAGGTTGTTTCTCCATTTTTGGGAACAAGAAAACGCAGAAAAGGCAGAAATGGAACGTTGTCAAATGGTGACTAAAGTTAATTGCATTGACTATTTTACTTCAAAATATGTATACGGTCGACCCTGACAGGTTGAGTGGTGGATTGTGTGTCCTATGGATGAATTGCATATATTGTTAGTTAGTTCTCCTAGATGGGTGGATTGTGATGTTGAGTGCCACTTTGCTTATTAGCCTATGACTTTTTTTTTTCTTTGCTAAACAACAATATTATTAAAATTGACAAAAAGGAGAAAACATTAATACAATGAAATAAACCTTGTAATCATTCCCCTAAGCACCACCTTTGGCATTGCCATCAGCAAGGAATAAGAGAACTCCTTAACCAAATCTATAATTGTTTTTTTTTTTTTTTCCCTGGTTTGTGGGGGAAGGGTGGGGGTGAGGTTCTCTTTCTTATTTTTCTCACTTTTCTTGTTTAGGTTGTACTCGTTTAGCAGCTTTGGGTGTGTTACAAGCCATCATTGTACTGTCTCTCGTCCTTTTTTTTTTTTTGCTAAGTTGTTACTTGTTAGAAAAATAGAAAAGAGAAAGAAGCCCTGAAAAGTAGCAGCAGGCCACCATTCCTTAATCTAGCAGCTTTTATGATCCACATGGAGGATGGTGTGGTCTAGGGGTGTCAATTCTAAGCCTGAACCGGTAGGTCCGATCGAGTTCGACATGTTTATGGCCTGACTTAGATCGGCCTGATTAATAAACGTGTCAGGCTTGAGCCCAACACATTTATAAATAGGTAGTACACGGTGCAGCCACCTAGCCCGATCGGCCCGACACATGTACAAGCCCAATTTGGACCGACTCCTTTAAGCCCAATCTAGCCCGACCCATTTAATACTATTTGTAATTTTTTTAATACTATTTGTATTTAGTGATAAGGCTATGTGATATGTACAATTGAAATGTTGGTAATTGTTATATGAACATTCATCTTTTTTATGCATAGTTTAATTGATTTGAACTTATTAAACTTGGGTTATGTAGGCATAGTTTAATTGATTTGAGTTTCGTGGGTTAAAGATCGAGTATCTTAGTAATTTAGTTACTTTTCCCATCTTTGGCTTAATCCATTTTAACTATGGGATCTTTTTTTTTGCTATGCCTATCTTTACCTCATTTTATTGGTATTCCTCTTCAAACACATATAAGAGACCAATTTTAAAGAGGACCCATTTAAAGCCCGTTTAAAGTTAAATAAGTCTATAGCCAGGTTAAGGCCCGATTAAAGCCCGTTTATAGTAGCCCAATTAAAGCCCAAGACAGACCCGATTATTAATCGTACCATGCCTGTGCTAGCTAAGCCCATTTAGCTAAATGGGAGTTCATGATGCAGCCTTGAAAATTGATCGAGCCCGACTAGGCCCGATCGAGACCTGCAGGGCCCAACCGCTTGACACCCAACTGTGGTCCATCTAAGTACCCCATAGATTGTCTACATGTTGAACTTTGTGGCAAATCTGGACCGAAGTTGTGGTGGTTGTTGTTGTACAAGGGAAAAGGACTAAATGTAATATGCAAGTAGGACAATTGATCTAGTAGTTGCTAGAGGTTGCTGCAATCTTGATTCCAACTTTTGATTCTTACCTGCAACTACATCAAGGGAATAATGATCTTACAAGCAGGAAACCAAGCAAGATGGTCTAGAGTCTAGACAAGATGATGTCAGAGGCGAGACGATATGCCATCCACTAGCGTATTCATGGGTAGGGTGGATTGAACAATCTTGAGATGGAAAGGACAGACGTATCCCTCAAATTTTACTTTAACTAGTCCAAAAATATTGATGGGGTTATTAAGTGCAATCAAATGGGAGGATGTCTACAAACCCAACCAGGAGGGTGGGTTAGGGATCAAGAAGTGGAGCGAGGTTAACAATGCATGCTTGACCAAACTTGTCTGGCAAATAAAAAATGAAGACTCTTTTATAAGTAAATTCTTCTGGGCTCATTTCGTTAATGAGGACGGCTCTCTATGATCAGGTTATAAATTTTCTTCTATCTGGCCTGGGTCAAAAAAGGTATAGGATTTAGTTGCTGCAAATGAGCAACAGATGATAGGTAATAGGAAAACTCAAATTCAGGTCTGATAACTAGTTAGGTTCGTCCTCTATTGTGGATTTGTCTACTCTAGACCCTGGCCTTTTCTATTGGAGTAAATCTCGAGTCTCAGATTTTATTGTTGAAAACATATGGGTCTCTGTTGGGAGTTAAAATGTAACCGTAAGCGTACGGATCAGTGTAGTTATGGGTCGAACAAAAGGAGAGCAACCACTTTATTTTTTTATTTCTTTTAATAATACGAAAGTGAACCAATTAATGGTTGTGATCTAATGCTAATTACCGTCCTAAACATATGTATCTAAAATAATGTCCTAACCATTCGTCATCTAAAATTTAAAGACGCAAGCCACGCAATTAAAATTAAATAAATAAATAACTGAAAATAAACAACCCATGCAATTTAAAAAAAAACAATAAAGGAAAAAAATGCTGAAATAAAAATAAAGTAAAAGAAAGGGGAGAAAGCTAGAGAGAGACTCACAAGTAGGTTTCTCTACTTAGCCCGAGGGATGCATCATAATATGAGCTTCCCTACTTGACCAGAGAGTCACTCTACTTGGCATTAAAGAAAGGGAGACAATTAAAATAAAAGCAATAAATTGATGGTTCTATGGCTAGGAGGGGCAAAGCCGACACATACACAAGCCATGAACCTTGGGGGAAAGGGATTGCAATAATGTAACGACTGAAATTAAAATCCTAAATTAAGAAAGAAAGGGTAGTCAGAATAGGGAATGAGAGAGGGGAGAGAAGATTACTGAAGGAGCCTGCTTACTTGAATCAATGCTTGAACTTGAAAGCTTGGGTGATTTGAGATACTACCAGTACTAAAAACTAGATCTGGAATGAACCAAATCTAAAATTTCTAGTACTAGAGAAAACAAATCTTGAAAAAAAAACTGAACTTGAAAAAAAAAGATGCTCCACAGCTCGTGATCTTCTCACCTAGATCTAAGCCTAGAACTATAACTTTAAAAATTACAACTCAATTGCATAAATCATAAACATAAAAGGCTAAATAAGAATAAAAGAGTGCTTGCATTAATTGACATAAAAAACTATTACAAAAGTGATTAAAGTAAAAATAAAGAAGAACTAAAACCAAAGAGTGAGAGAGGGAGTGAGAGAAGAAAACTAAGCATAAACTAGATAATAAACTAAGGGGAATAATAAAATATGAGGGGGGAGGAAGGGGATTTTATAGGGTTTTTTTCTTGCCTCCTTCCTTCTACAAGTCTTCCTTAAGAAAAGAAAGAAAATAAAATTAAATTAAATCTTAGTAAAAATCCTCATTCTCTGAGATATTGTGTGAGGAAAGAGAGAATTTGTTTCCAAAATTAAAAAATTCTATTCTTTCCTTACAATATTCACCAATATCTTGCAATCTTGATTAAATCAGAAATGAATCTCTGCATAGCATCTTCAAGATTTTGTGAGGTGGCAAAGAAAGAAAATAATCTTCAGAATTTTGTAGGAGAGAGGATGTGGTACCAATGAATAGGTCCCACCTTTGGACTGGTTCTTGATTCACTTTAAACACTTTCTCTTGTAGACTTGAAAACTAAAAAAACAAGAAAAAGTAAAAGTAGTACTATCCAAAGTGGGGCAAAATGTACACTTATATCCCTAAGATTTTACACATTATTGTGCTCATCAAATTCTCCCATACTTGACTTTTGCTTGTCCTCGAGCAAGATAAATAAATAAAAAAAATGAAAGAAAAAGCCTAACTCACTTTCGTAGGAATCACGGTTACACTTAGCATGTGCAACAAGCCTTTAAACCCCTAAGTTACCCTAGTGGACGAGTTGTGTCTCGTGGGTGTTTGCAGTGAATATACACCCAAAATTCAGAATAAATAAATCTCAACCTTGGCTAAAGGTAAGGCTCATACCGATCCAAAGCAAAGATAATTTTCCTTACAAGGGACCCCCACACTTGAACTTTTATTACCCTTTATCAATTCGAGGCACTAACATATTTCTTAATTTGGAACTCACCTCGTCTCTTCCAAAACACCCTTATCTTAAAGCAAAACCACTTTTGAAGAAATAGGGAACCAATGACTAAGGCGTTGGAGTATTTTTGACAAAAACATATTACTAAACATTAATTACATTTGCACATTTTTTTCTCTTTTTTTTTCGCTTAATAAACTCTATTCTACTCCACTACTTTTTGCCTGAATGACATGATAGAACAAACACCAGACACCTCAGTTACTATGTAGCTTCGCTTTTTGCAAATGCCCACAAAGACAGTGATGCTAGAGTTCCTTCAGAAGTTTCCTCCCAAGGAATTTCGATCAAGACACCACGCTTCCTGAGGCACAATGTCCTGTCTAATTCCAAGGGAATCAACTCTTATTCTTCTTTACACCACATTTCATATTTCATTTAAAATTGTGCATTTGTCAATCCATGCCAAATTAAAAAGAATGTCTCAACTCCAAATCAAAAGTACAAAGAACCCACAGACTTACATATGGTCCAACACTATAAAACAGGGGTCTCTTATTTTTCAAAAGAAAGTCCCATCTTAAGACACAGGCTTGTTTCTTTCTTCTCAACAGGGTTTTTATACGTTCAAAATGGGTACCTTAGTCAAAACTTTTATTTTCATACATCAAGCAACCAAATGGTATGATCATTAGCCAAAATCCAAAGTAGGACTTCATCCTTTAGCAAGCTCAAAAAAAATAAAAAGAAAAACAAATAAAACAAAGTAGAAAAAGCAGAAACTGGTTTCCCTCCCCCACACTTAAGTCATGCAATGTCCTCAATGCATGGAAAGAATTAAAAACGAAGACAATGCAAGGGGTTCATACCTGATTAAAAGTTAATCATCAGTGTAAAGAGGTTCATGGAGATCCATGACCTCTTCACTACCAGTATTAGGACACTCGAGGAATGGCTTCAAACACTGACCATTAACCTTCAAAATTACCCTTGTTCCTAGATTCAAAATCTCCACAACCCCATGAGGATATACATTATGGACAATAAATGGGCCATCCCATCGGGATCTAAGCTTACCAGGAAAAAGATGTAATTGAGAGTTGTACAATAAGACCTTATCACCAATTGTAAAAAATTTACGTAGAATGTGATTGTCATAGAAAGCTTTGGTCTTTTCTTTGTAAATCCTAGAACTTTCATAGGCTTTATTCTTAAGTTCCTCCAACTCAGATAGTTGGAGCCTACGATGAATTCCCGCATCAGACAAATCAAAGTTGAGTTTCTTGATGGCCAAAAATGCCTTATGCTTCAACTCAACTGATAAATGCCAAGCTTTCCCATACACCAAACAGTAGGAAGACTGACCAACATCGATCTTGAATGCAGTCCGATGGGCCCACAAGGCATCAATGAGCCTAAGGGACCAATCTTTATGGTTGGGATTAACAGTTTTCTCAAAGATTTATTTGATCTGCCTATTAGATACTTTCACTTGGCCACTAGTTTGGGGGTGATAAGGGGTAGATAATTTATGGGTGATCCCATACTTTTTCATTAAGGCCTCAAAAGGCCGATTACAAAAATGAGTACTTCTATCACTAATTATTGCACATGGTACATCAAAGCGGGAAAAATATTCCCTTTGAGAAACTGGACCACTACTTTGTGGTCATTAGTTTTACAAGGTATGGCCTCTATCCATTTAGAAACATAATCAATGGCCAAAATTATGTATAAATTCCCAAAGGAATTAAGGAATGGTCCCATAAAATCGATGCCCCATACATCAAAGATCTCAACTACCAAAATAGGGTTGAGGGGCATCATGTTCCTCTTATTGATACGGCCAAAAGACTAGCAGGTGGGACAAGCCCTGTAAAAATCAAAAGCATCTCTAAAAAGAGTGGGCCAATAAAATCCGTATTGAAGAACCTTTGTGGCAGTCTTCTTAGGTCCAAAGTGTCCACCACATGCATGATCATGACAAAAAGAGAGAATAGAATGTTGCTCATGATTAGGAACACATCGTCGGATAATCTGATCCGGACATATCTTAAACAAATAAGGATCATCCCTGAAAAAATGTTTAACTTGGGAATGAAACCTATACTTATCTTGGGTGGACCAGTGATCCGAAGTCACAATTAAAACTAAGAAGTTGATAATGTCAGCAAACCATGGTTCACTGGACACTGCAAATAACTGTTCATCTGGAAAGTTCTTGTTAACTGGAGAATCAACAGTCAAGGAATTGGGAAGCCGGGATAAATAGTCTGCAACTAGGTTTTCAACTCCTTTTTTATCCCTAATTTCTAAATCAAACTCTTGCAAAAGTAAAACCCACCTAATGAAACGGGTTTTGGCATCCTTCTTCTGAACTAAGTATCTGAGAGCAGAATGATCAGTATACACCACCACATGTGAACCAACTAAGTAAGGCCGAAACTTTTCTAATGCAAACAAAACAGCAAAAATTCTTTTTCAGTGGTTGCGTAATTGAGTTGTGCATCATTTAAGGTCCTACTAGCATAGTAAATGATAGTGGGTAACTTATTAATCCTTTGACCCAAAACCGCTCCTATGGCAAAATCTGAAGCATCACACATCAATTCAAAAGGTTCAGTCCAAACAGGTGGTTGAACAATGGGTGTATTGGTCAACTCCTTCTTAAGTTGTTTGAAGGATTCTAGGCATTCTTTAGAAAACTCAAAAGTTTGATCTTTGGCAAGTAATGAAGTGAGAGGTCGGGCAAACTGACTAAAGTTCTTAATAAACTTTCTGTAGAAGCCCGCGTGCCCGAGAAAAGATCGGACGTCCTTAACAGATTAAGGAAGTGGTAAATTATCAATTAAATCCACTTTGGCTCTATCTACCTTAATTCTCTCTTTGGATATTATATGGCCTAAAACAATACCAGATTTAACCATGAAATGGCATTTCTCCCAATTCAAAATAAATTCTTAGATATGCACCTTTTCAAAACTAGAGAAAGATGATGAAGACATTAAGAATAGGAATTCCCATGAATTGAAAAGTCATCCATAAATACTTCTAAGAATTTTTCGACCATGTCAGAAAATATGCTCATCATGATTCGTTGGAACGTAGCAGGGGCATTGCAAAGCCCAAAGGGCATACGCCTATAAGCAAATGTTCCATATGGGCATATAAAAGTGGTCTTATGTTGGTCCTCTAAAGCAATTGGGATCTGGTTATAGCCGGAATATCCATCAAGAAAACAATAGTATTCATGTCCAGTTAACCTCTCTAACATCTGGTCAATGAATGGCAACGAAAAATGGTCCTTCCAGGTTACCACATTAAGTTTCCTGTAGTCTATGCACACTCTCCACCTAGATTGAACACGGGTTGGAATTAGTTCATTATTGGCATTGAGAACTACAGTCACACCAGACTTCTTAGGCATTACGTGAACTGGGCTTACCCATTGGCTATCAGATAGGATAAATTATTCTATGATCTAAGCACTTTAGGATCTCTTTCTTAATAGCTTCCATTATCACTGGGTTAGCTCTTCTTTGGGGTTCCGTGGATGGTTTGGAATCCTCCATAAGATGTATATGATGTTGCATAATAGAAGGGCTTATACCTTTGATATCAGCCATGGACCAACCTAGGGGTTCCTTATTATCTTTTAACACTTTAAGTAACTTCTCTTCCTGGCTAGAAGTCAAATTTGAAGAAATTATTACTGGAAGAGTCTGGTCAGGCCCTAGGAAATCATACCTCAAATTAGATGGCAACTCCTTAAGATCTAGCTTAGGGGGCTCAACTATGGAAGGTTTGGGAATGGAATTGGAAAGGGGTCCTAAGGGCTCCAAAGGTATGTGAAGACTCAAGACTTTAGAAAGAAATTTTCACTATCATCATCCAACTCATCTATACACTCTTGGAATTCTGAATCGAAATTAATATCAAAGTTGGTAATTAAATCATCAGAAAAATCCAGAAAATCCTCAATCATATTAATCTCTTCTTCCATATGTGGTTGCTTGCCTATCCTAAACATGTTAAATTCAACAGTTGGTTACCAAAAGATAATCTTAGAAAACCATTCCGACAGTTGATTAATGCATTACTGGTAGTCAAGAGTGGTCTTCTTAGAATTATTGGGATTTCAACTTTGGTTGAGAAGGGCTTTGCATCTAACACAATGAAATCAACAGGGAAAATAAATTTTCCCACCTTTAGTAAGACATCATCAACCATCCCTTTAGGAATTTTAACAGACCTATCTATCAACTGAAGAGTAGTTCTAGTGGCTTTCAATTCTCCCAATCCAAGTTACTTGTACACATGGTAAGGTAAAAGATTCACACTTGAGCCAAGGTCAAGCAAGGCATGCTCAATGTAGGTGTTGCCTATGACACAAGATACACTAGGGCTCCCTGGATCTTTATACTTGGCTGCTATAGGCTGAGTAATTATGGAACTAATGTTACCTGCCAAAAACGCATTTTTGGGTACTCTAGTGATACGTTTGTGAGTACACAAATCTTTCAGTACCTTTGCATAGGCGAGGATCTGGGATATAGCATCCAAAAGAGAGATGTTCACTTCTACCCTTTTGAAGACTTCTAAAACTTTATCCATGGAAGCAGTATTCCTTTTATTTACCAAGCGATTAGGAAATGTGACGGGATGAACATAAGGACTGTTAAGGATTTGCCCATGTTCAGAAGAATCATTTTTTGTTTCCTCAACCAAATCATCTTTAGTTTCAAAAAAATCTTTAGGTTCATCAGACAAACCTGAAACAAGAGGCACCCTTGTGTCCTCAACTGAAAGAGAGTTAATAGGAGTAATAGATCAGGAAGATTTAGGAACGCTCTGTTGGTACTCTCTACTACTCCTAAGGGCATAAACAACATTACATTGGTCAGAGGGCCCTTGTTGGGTCTGACCTTGTACTATATTCAATGGTGCATTAGTTGATGTTTGTGAACTAACAGGCTGATGATGCCTAGGGTTAGGCTCTGGTTGACTGGATAAAGTTCTTTTCTCCCTCTCATGCATAATTGAGACAACTTGAGTGAGTTCTCTCGTAAGATTTTGATGGCTTGTTATGAGGAGGATCATATTTTTTTCTAAGTCACTTATTTTACTTGTCTCTCCAGTGTTGGTAAACCAAGGGGGTTGCTGATAAGATGATAGGAGAGGGGCCCTAGGAAAACTAGCCTAAGGTCCTACATTTTACCTAGGAAAAGTATTTTGAAAAAAAGATTGTTGTGCAAAGGGAGGCCTTTGGAGCCCAGGTTGACCTTGATTATGGAAATTTGAAGGCCCTGCTTAGTTGCCTTGATTCTAAGAGAAATTTGGGTGATTTCTCCATCCTGGATTGTAGGTGTTACTATATGGATTATTCTGGTATAAGGCATTAACACTATCATTAGAAGTGCCCCCAAAGGTGTTGGGGCATTCTTTTATGAGATGTCCAGGGGACTGGCACCAAGCACAAATCTTAACCAAATTGACTAATGATGGCTCTCTAGGAATAATAGCCTCAATTCTCTTGATTAGGCTATCCAAATGGGCTTCCTTGGCTACTATCCCATCCACAAAATATCCTTTTCCTCCTATGGTTCTTTCACTCTCTTGGGTTGATTCCCACTCACGTGTTTTGTCAGCTAAGTCAAGTAAGAATTCCCATGCCTTTCCTTCATCTGTAAAGGATGTGAATCCCTCAGGGCACATAGACTCTATCATTTGTTTAGTTCGGCAATCAATACCCTCATAAATTATTTGACATAAATGCCATAGGTCTAGGCCATGGTGAGGGCATTCTTGGAGTAGATCCTTGAATCTTTCTATAAGTTTGGAAAATGACTCACTAGGCTTTTGCCTAAACTGAAGGATATCACTTCTAAGCTTATTGGTCTTGTGAGTTGGGAAAAACTTCATAAGGAAGACAACTGTGAACTGTTCCCATGAGGTTATGGAATTTATGGGTAATCCATTCAACCACTTCTTAGCTTGGTCTTTCAATGCAAAAGTGATAAACCTAAGCTTAACAGCATCATCAGAAAGCTGTTGGATCTTAATTAGAACACATACTTCTTTAAATTCCCTTAGAAATAGGTATACATTTTGAAAGGTCAACCTATGGAAGTGGGGTAACATAGTGATGTATTGAGATTTGAGTTCAAAATTATTGCCCTGGGCTTGTGGTAGAACTATGCAGGAAGGTTGGGCTGTTCTAGCAGGGTAGAACCTATCTTTCAGAGATTTAGGTGAAGGGTTTTGCTGTTGGTCTCCCACATTGAAGGGTTTTAAAGAGAGCAAACGTATAGGGTCACTACTTGTTGGATCTCTTCTTTCTAATCGATTCTTAGTATTATGTATCCACCTAACACTCATGCAACAGAAAACTACCCACAATTAGAGTAAGACAAGCACAAAAGAATGGATAGCAAAACTTTTTTTATGATTTTTTTGATTTTTTTGGCTTTTTGGGAGCTTATCGGCAGGGATCCGGGGTTGCTCAGGTCAATTCCTGAGGTACTGCTACAGGGCAAAACCTATCTTTATCATACTGTGAGGCATGACGACCTCCACCGATGCAACTATTATTGCAAGTTGTTCTTCTCAGGAATTCAATAAAAGAAAAGGAAAAACAAAACAAAGCAAACAAAACACTCTAATTTACCAAAAGAAAGTGAAAAATAACATGAAACTGTCTCCCCGGCAATAGCACCAAAAACTTATTGGGATTTAAAATATAACCGCAAGTGTACGGATCAGTATAGCTACGGGTCGAACACAAGGAAAGCAGTCACTTTATTTTTTTATTTCTTTTAATAATGCGAAAGTGAACCGATTAATGGTTGTGATCTAATACTAATTACCGTCCTAAACATATGTATCTAAAATAACGTCCTAACCATTTGTCATCTAAGAATTTAAAGACGCAAGCCACGCAATTAAAATTAAATAAATAAATAAATGAAAATAAACAACTCATGCAATTTAAAAAAAAACAATAAAGGAAAAAAATGCTGAAATAAAAAAAAAGTAAAAGAAAGGGGAGAAAGCTAGAGCGAGACTCACAAGTAGGTTTCTCTACTTAGTCCGTGGGATGCATCATAATATGAGCTTCCCTACTTAACCAGAGAGTCACTCTTACAAGGGTTACTCTATTTGGCTTTAAGGAAAGCGAGACAATTAAATAAAAGTAAGAAATTGATGGTTCTATGGCTAGGAGGGGCAAAGCCAACACATACACTAGCCATGAACCTTGGGGGAAAGGGATAGCAATAATGTAACGACTGAAATTAAAATCCTCAATTAAGAAAGAAAGGGTAGTCAGAAGAGAGAATGAGAGGGGGGAGAGAAGATTAATGAAGGAGCCTACTTACTTAAATCAATGCTTGAACTTGAAAGCTTGAGTGATTTGAGATACTACCAGTACTAAAAACCAGATCTGGAATAAACCAAATCTGAAATTTCTAGTACTAGAGAAAACAAATCTTGAAAAAAAAAAAGATGCTCCACGGCTCGTGATCTTGTCACCTAGATCTAGGCCTAGAACTATAACTTTAAAAATTACAACTCAATTGCATAAATCATAAACATAAAAGGCTGAATAAGAATAAAAGAGTGCTTGCATTAATTGACATAAAAAACTATTACAAAAGTGATTAAAGCAAAAATAGAGAAGAACTAAAACTAAAGAGTGAGAGAGGGAGAGAGAGAAGAAAACTAAGCATAAACTAGAAAATAAACTAAGGGGAATAATAAAATAGGAGGGGGGAGGAAGGGGCTTTTATAGGGTTTTTTTCTTGCCTCCTTCCTTCTACAAGTCTTCTTTAAGAAAAGAAAGAAAATTAAATTAAATTAAATCTTGGTAAAAATCCTCATTCTCTGAGATATTGTGTGAGGAAAGAGAGAATCTGTTTCCAAAATTAACAAATTCTATTCTTTCCTTACAATATTCACCAATATCTTGCAATCTTGATTAAATCAGAAAGGAATCTCTGCATAGCATCTTCAAGATTTTGTGAGGTGGCAAGGAGAGAAAATAATCTTCAAGATTTTGTAGGAGAGAAGATGTGGTACCAATGAGTGGGTCTCACCTTTGGACTGGTTCTTGATTCACTTTAAGCACTTTCTCTTATAGACTTGGAAACTAAAAAAAAAAAGAAAAATAAAAGTAGTACTATCCAAAGTGGGGCAAAATGTACACATATATCCTTAAGATTTCACACATTATTGTGCTCATCAGTCTCCCACAGGTTGAGGTTGAGTTTTTTTAGTGATATTGTTTACATGGCCAAGAGGGTATCCCTCTCCCCAATGGAGGATATGTCATTGGCGTCCAGCATCCTCGGGGTTTTTCTCAATTAAATCATCTTGGGAGGAAATTCGAAAGATGAAACCTAAAGTGGGATGGAATTATAATTTGGAATCCGA
The DNA here is from genome assembly GCF_013358625.1 of Macadamia integrifolia. Classification (NCBI taxonomy): domain Eukaryota; kingdom Viridiplantae; phylum Streptophyta; class Magnoliopsida; order Proteales; family Proteaceae; genus Macadamia; species Macadamia integrifolia. The sequence goes on along the minus strand of NW_024868393.1, from coordinate 66,795 downwards.
AGATTCAACCTCTCTAGGAAACCTTTGGTTGGAGACTTGCCCATGAGAAACTGCTAACATATAAGAAAGTGCACAAACCAGGAGTGATGCTACCCTCTAGTTGTGAATTGTGTGGTCGAGCTGAGGAGTCCATCACTTGTACTTTCTATGAATGTGAGCTTTCGGTGTCTCTGTGGCGTAAGTTCTGTGATTTCTTTGCTACCCGATGGTCATCTTTCAATGGGATTGAGGTCTTATCTCATGGTGGAAGATCAAAGCAAAATCCATGCCTTTCAAAAGAGTGTGCGGCTGAGTGGCTTTGTTCTAATTCCCTTCTTCATTTGGATGGAGCGTAATGCTAGGCGATTTGAGGATCTTTTCAAGCCCTCAAAACACTTGTTTTATATATAGTACTGAGAAGTGAGATTAGTTTGCAATCTCTCATATACACAAGTAAGATATTTTCTATTACATATCTTATGTGTGCTAGGAGAGTAGGTGCTCCAATCATCCATCCTATGTCTAGGGATTTGCTTGAAATATCCTTAGGCTGAATCAAACTTAACATAGATGGATGCTAGCTTGGTAATCTGGGCAAGGCAGGGGCTGGAGGTGTCTTCAGGAATGAGAGGGCCAATGTTGTCACCCCTTTCAGAGAATATCTCAGAGTGAAGGCAAACTTTGAAACAGAATTCTTGGCAATGATTGGTCGGTTAGAACATACGAAGATGCAAGGAGTGAATCATTTGTGGATTGAATGTGATTCGGTCACAATGGTATCTCTTACGCAAAAAGGGATAACTCCATGGTTTGTTCATCAAAGATGGATGGTTTTGTTGCCTTATCTCAACTCCAAGAATAGAAAATTACTCATTGTTATCGTGAGGTGAATCCGATTGCCGATTTCCTCACAAAGTCAATAGCGAGATTTGAGATTTCCACTCCAATTCATACTTAGCTTGTCTTGACCAATATGGAGTTGGAAGTAGATGCTTTAAGACGTCCAAGATTTCATCTCTCCTAGAGATTGATGTGGCATTTTTTATTTTTTGGGAAGGATTTCGTTTTTTGGAGGTCTAGCCTACTGACGGTAATGCCTAAGGTGGGTTAGACTTCCTTAGTCTTCCTTCTTTATTGTTGTGGCTGGTTCAAGAGGGTGTCTTTAGCTTCTTTTCTTTTTTTTTTTTTCCATATTTTTAATACAAATTTTTTTAGAGAAAAAAAAAAAAGTCTCCCCTCCCCCATTTTGGTGTTTCAACCTTTTATTTGCGTGTAATTTGGCCCACCCTGGTTTTTTATGTATACTCCTTGACAGTCTATTTGTCTTCCCTTTGATTCTTCCTTTGTTTGGGCTTACCATTTGACTAACTTTGTGGCTTTCGTTTGTATTTGTCTTTTCTTTCTTTAATATATTTTCATTCATCCAAGAAAAGAGTTTGTAACAGTTTGAGTTTCAGTTCCAGCCAATTCCTTACTGGTATTTTGGTCTAAGTTGGAAAACCGGTCACATTTAATGATCAATCCCAAGATCAGATCCCACAGCCATCCCATTTAGTAATGACACTGATAGGGTTCAGTGTTATGGTGGGTCGATCCCGATTTTGATTCTAAATTGGCATCCTTAATAATACTTTGAAGTAACGATTCATCGGGTTCAAGGTTATGGTGGGTCGGTCCCTGATTTTGGTTCCAAACTAACATCCTTAGTAACGCTTTCATGTTAAATAAGTAACCGACTATCAAACCACAGGGTTTTTAAAATTGGATCATAATCTGAGGAAATAAGACTGATTACGATTAACCTTGCTTCCTCTTCCTGTCGGTGTAGGCGCTCACGTCGAATTCGATGAAACTGCAGCTGGCTCTCTCTCTCTCTCATATTGCCTCATCCCTTGCACGATTTCTCAACTCTCCTCTCAATAATGTCCCCCGCACGTCGTCTCCTACTCCCACGACCGACCATGAAATTATGAAAAAAATTCTCTTCAACAATATAAAAAGCCCACCAGATCGTATTGTATTGGTTGACAACAGCTTTTTCCAAGCTGTAACGATGACATTCCATGGACATATCGAAAGAGACAAGTAATTTTCTGATGTGTTTGAAAGAGACAAGTTGAGTTGACCCTGCGAGCCTTTTTTTTTTTTTTTTTTTTGGTAATAACCCTGCAGAGCGTAGACTATGCAATTCATTCCTCTTCTTCATAATAATAGCTAAACCCTAGAATAGAAATTCATTCCTAAGATATATAAACCCTCTCAAGAACCATCTTCAAATGCATTTTCCACTTTCTATCTTCAGTGCTGAAGGAACCATTTGTCTCTAGCTACCAAAGAAATTAAAAGAGTGATATTAACGAAGGATATTGAGCTTTTTGGGTTGGCATGGCCAACTTACAAGCTCTCTTCATTGCTTTTGCTCTCTCTGTGATGGCACTAAATTTGAGTACTTTTGTGGATGCTACATTTCCCAAGAGTGTATATTCCAACTGGGGCAGTCAACAAATGGAGATTTAGGGTAATGGTGACGATCTTCAGCTTACATTGACCAAGTTGTCAGGTAATTTCTCCTATCTATCATAACAAACTAGCAAGTCCAGGTATCTTGTCCTAACAAGCTAAAGTTATTGCCTTGTTTTGGGCTTACCAGGTTCCGGATTCCAAACAAAACGAAAGTTCCTCTTTGGCAGCATAGAAATGCTAATCAAATTAGTACCTGGGAACTCTGCTGGCACTGTCACGGCCTACTATGTAAGTCTGACTGTTCACAGAAAGGAACCAAAGTTGAGGTTCGCCACACACACCACAAGCATCTATTTCAATTCTATATCTTAATTTTAATATGCTTTATAAATTGTACCTGAACCTCTGTTAAAGCTTTGTCTTCCATCTTAAAACCAACTGGCTTAAAGTGTGGTGGTCTCTTGTGGCTTTTGTATATGATCGCCGAGAGTCACCCACAGCCGATGTAACACTATCGCACTACTCCTCCTTACGTGCAGGCCTCTTAGGGCTTTGTCTTCGTGCGTCGAGCAAAGAGCCCATCATCGATAGACTCCCAATATACCGGCTTTGATGCCATGATCATCGAGTCACCCACAGCTAATGTGGGACTATCTCAATAATCTCTATTAGATGTATGAAATTACATAATCTTTCATATGAAGAGGCTAAAATTCCATTCTGATCAAATTTATGCAGTTGTCTTCAACTGGTCCAAAGCATGACGAGATAGACTTTGAGCTCTTGGGGAATCTATCAGGACAACCTTACACTGTCCACACGAATGTCTACACTCAGGGTATTGGAAACAAAGAACAACAATTTCATCTCTGGTTTGACCCAACTGCTGATTTCCACAACTACACCATACATTGGAACCCAAGCCAGATTGTGTAAGTTCCCTCACTAGCTAAGAGATCACTGATGACACTTCAATGTCCATCAATAAATATACTTATATCATAGTTGATCTTCTTTCAGGTGGTTTATTGATCGGCTCCCAATCCGTGTCTTCCGGAACTATAAGAGTAAAGGCATTGCTTACCCAAACCAGCAAGGGATGAGGGCTTATTCCAGCATATGGGATGCTGATAACTGGGCAACACAGGGTGGGCGTGTGAAGACTGACTGGCATAGTGCACCCTCCATTGCTAGATTTCAAAGGTTTAGGGCTAGGGCTTGCAAGTGGAATGGACCAGTCAGTATCAGCCAATGTGCCTCTAATTCCCATGCCAATTGGTGGACATCACTTGTTTATAGTAAGCTAAGTCACAGTCAAATAGGTCAGATGATGTGGGTCAGAAAAAACTACATGATTTATAACTACTGTACTGATTATAGAAGATTCAATGGGAATATGCCCCTTGAATGCTCTTTGTAGCAATATAATTAGTAGAGAAATATTGCATTGGCGTGAGGCACCTCACATACTCAACCACCTTTTGTAAACATGTGGTCACTCTCTAAGATCAACTTTGTAGTGTTTGAAATTCTTTCCATTATTTTGCCTATACATAAGTGTTCATTGAAATCTTTGTATTTTTGCAGTAAATAATGGAAACATTTTGAGTCTCCTATCAACTTTAGCTTTGCTGCCGGTCTATTTTACCTAGACAAACTGCGGAAGGGTGAAGGGCTAATATCATTAGTTTTCCAAAGTCTAAGGACCATGCATGGTTTAGAAATCACATGAATGGTTAAATAAAAGAGAAAATTGCATTGCCACCCGCTGAACTTTGGTCCTTATTCAACGCCACCCCCTGGACTTTTCGAAACGTCAAAGCCACCCCCTAAAAATTCAAAAAATTCCAAATCGGTCCTTGCCGTTAGCCGACCGTGTGAAATGAATGAAAACCTGTTAGTTTTTTAACAATATACCCAAAATACCCCCACCTATTGTGAGAGGACAATATTGCCCTCTCTTTTATATGCTTCTTCTAAACCCATCTCCCATCTCCCATCTCCCATCTCCCATCTCCCATCTCCCATCTCACTCCTCTCACTCACTCGATCGAACAAGAAGAAGAAGATCAAGGTACGGTAACCTGCAACTCGATCCATCCCTCCGACGTGCAATTCTATTCCCTCCGGTGTGCGAAGCTCTTCCCTCCTGTTTGAGGTGGCCTAATCCATTAGCTTCATCTTAGCATTTATTTTCTATGAAGAGACGATGGGTGAAGAGAGCGGAAGGAGTTGAAGAAAGAGATGCAGTCGTCGACGACGGGGTTGATATCGGGGATATGGTAAGGGAGACCTTCGGAGAAGCCGTGACCTTGGTGGTCTATAGCGCAAGTGGCAAAACCGGACTTGGCAAAGAGTGTGGAGGTGAGTTGGACGAACCAGCTTGACTCTCTGGTGTAACCATGAACGACAGCGACAATGTCCTGGATCTTTTTGGGTGGGAGAGGGATCCAGGACTGGGTGAAGAGTTTCATGCCAAGGGCGTTGGTGATGTATTGGGAGGAGTGAGAAACGGAGTGGCGTGCGCAGAACTCCTCCAGCGAGAGAGACCCAAATGGGCTCTTCTCGTTCGCCTCACCTACTGGGTGAACAACCTTCTCTTTCTCCGTCATCTGTAAACGGTCTCTAGTCACTACTCACTGTGAGGAGCCGAGAGAGATTAAATGATGCCCAAGTGAGAGAAGAGAGGTGAAGTCTATATAGAAAGGCTATGAAAGACCTTGAAGTGGAAGGTGGAGGAAGATAATTGAGGATAGAAGAAACCAAAAGTAATGTCATAAAAGAGATTTAGATCCCAGAAAAAGCTTCCCATGGATGAGAGTGGAGTCGTGGGACTCTTTAGACTTTCCGTTCCAATCAATGAGGAACGTGGTGCTGGTGAGTGGTTGGTGGCACAACTTCTCTCATAATCCACCACAATGGCAATCGGTTCCGGGCCCATAACATGGTGATCAGGTGGTGTTGGACGATTCACCGGTGCTGCTACCTCGGACGTCGACGGAGGTAAGAAGAGCAAGCCGAGAGATAGCTACTGGGATTGTAAAGAAGAAGAAGGCGACCTCATTGAAGAAGAAGATGGAGGATTGTTTGACGGAGGTACCGTTAATGGAGATGGAGCCATCGCAGACATTGGCATCTCGATCACAAGCATCAATCATCTTAGGGTTTGAAAATTGCTGAAGTTTCCATTGCTTGTAAAGATAAACGGACTCTGATAAGTAGGATTCGAGCTCTACAACTGAATTATAGATTCTTTCCAGGTTTCGGATTTTATTGGTTCCAATCGAAAGTGGAATTTTGAGGTTCTAATGAGCTTGGATTTCCAAAAACAAAAATTAGAGAAGAACCGTTTAGCGAAGCTAGAGAGAGAAAGTGTGGGAGTTCCGTAGTTTGTTTCCCCTACGATGGGAGGGAATAGAATCGCACCTCGGAGGGATGGATCGAGTTGCAGGTTACCGTACCTTGATCTTCTTCTTCTTGTTTGACCGAGTGAGTGAGAGGAGTGAGATGGGAGATGGGAGATGGGAGATGGGAGATGGGAGATGGGTTTAGAAGAAGCATATAAAAGAGAAGGCAATATTGTCCTCTCACAATAGGTGGGGGTATTTTGGGTATATTGTTAAAAAACTAACAGGTTTTCATTCATTTCACACGGTCGGCTAACGGCAGGGACCGATTTGGAATTTTTTGAATTTTTAGGGGGTGGCTTTGACGTTTCGAAAAGTCCAGGGGATGGCGTTGAATAAGGACCAAAGTTCAGGGGGTGGCAATGAAATTTTCTCTAAATAAAATAATATTAATTGATTAGCTTGCTTTGGTTAATTAAGCTTTTCCCTTCAAATAAAATTCTAAATTATATATTATTATGCATACTCAAATGAGAGGAGTCCCAACTAACGCCACAGTCTCCCAACTATCTTTCCTAATCTTTCACAGTCTATCTCATATCACTCATTATCTCCTTCATAGTTGTATTTTATCTATCTCAATCACTTATCTCTATCCCCTAATCGATGGGATATTTAGTTGCAATCTCTTGTATAAATTTACACATAGAATAATGAAAATCTAACGAGTTACACTCAATGGGATATTTAGTTGTAATCTCTTGTAAAAATTTTCACATAAGATAATGAAAATCTAACGAATTACGCTCAATACGTCTCAATGTCACATGGTACCAAAGCAGATCTTGTGAAGCTTTACTTTGTTTTCTTTCTCTCTGCTTGTTGTCTCATTTTCATGTCTCTCGTTTCTTTTGTATCAGCACAGTTAGACTTTAGTCTTCTTCTATTCTATCTTGTAGGAGTTCACTTAGTCTCTAAAGTCTAATCTCATAAGGACTCCTACTTGACTAGACTTCTACATGTGTACAAACCCTATCCTGACACAAGTGTTAGTCCTATAGTTCAAGTCTATCACATGTGATATAGAGTTGGACTATAACTCTCAAATGTGATAATAGAGTCCTGGTACAACATCTCTATCAAATAGAGTTTCCATCCAATTGTAGATTCCTATTTCTATACATGGGACTCTTGTACTTCAGTTATGAATCAATGACAATATAATTTAGTCTCAATTCTCCACATGGTATCAAGAGCCTTTTAAGCTCCAACGAGCCCATCCCCCATCCCCAACGATTTTCTCCTTTCCCAATAGTGTGGTCTCCCCTGAGCTCCACACCTCAATATTCCCAACCCTCTTCTACTTTGTGCACTCCTCTCCCCTATCCTCAATACCGCATGCCCTCCTTCTTTCTCCCTTATTTTGTGTCCCACCCTCAACCTCCAGTGGCCGATCCTAAAACACCATCTCCCTCCTCTCCTATGGCTGATCCAATACTCACCCCTCCTACCCTCCTCACCCGCCACCCACTCAAGTTCTCATCACCTCATCTCTCTTAAGCTCACCTCAAAGAATTATGTGTATTGATGCACTCAGATCGCGCCCTACCTCACTCACCAATGCTTTTTTGACTATGTTACTAGTGACCCACGTTGCCCTCAGGATCCAATCAAATCCAAGTCATGGCGTGAACAAGATGCCTCTATCATGAGTCCCCTCGTTGTCCACTCTCTAATGAGGCCTTATCACTAGTAGTTGGACAGACCATAAGCAAGGAAATATGGGATGCTCTTCATGCCACATTCAGCTCTGCTTTAACCATAAGGATTCTATCCCTCAATGTCTCTCTTCAAAATTTGGTTCACAAACTAGATAAGACTATCACACAATTCCGACATCGAGCCAAGTCTCTGTCAGATAACTTAGCTACAGCTAGGAAACCCCTTCCCCAGGAAGACTTCAAGATTCATATCTTCAGGGCTCTTTGAATTAACTATTAGGCCCTTGCCTCCATCATGATGGAGCAAAAAGAGCCCATCTTACAATGAGATGCATGGGCTTCTCATGACCCGCAAGAATCTCATCAACTCTCGCCATCCTATTATTGATCCAGCTATTGATGCCTCAACCAATCTCAGCCAACAAGGTTGTGGCACCTCCATCTCACTCCAATCATGGTCGCAGAAACAACTACTCTCAAGGGCGTGATCGTGGTCGTGCAGGCGGTTTCAACCACTCTAATGCCTTTGCTCACAACCCCTGTACCATATGGGGTTGCACAAATAATCAAGTTGACACCTACTATTATCACACACAGAAGACGGAACCCTCTGCTAGGCCTCCACTACTACCTAACCCCTCCCCTAACTGTCCTTCAACTGCCCCAACCCACCACCCTAATCCTATCACGCTAACCATTATCCCACACCTCATGCAACTACCACCCTATTCTCCCCTCTTATCCTTCACCCTACTCTACACAATCACTCAGCACCTCATGGATTCTAGATACTAGCGCCACTCATCATGCTACCCCTGACCTAACTATGCACCTTCTCCACTTATGATCCATACATAGGTAACAACCAACATTATGTTGTTGATGGTAAGGGCCTCACTATCTATCATATTGGCACTACTTCCATTCTTTCTCCTTCACGTTCTTTTACACTCTCTAATGTCTTACATGTTCCCTCTCTCTCACTTATTCTTTATTATCTGTTTAACAATTTTGTCATGATAATGATTTATTTTTTGAATTTCACTCTTCTTCTTTCTTTGTGAAGGATCTGGTGTCCAAACAAACTCTCTCTATCGGATCAAGTAGAAATGGGCTTTATTCAGTTCCCCATTCTCCTCTTGTCAATTTAATGCTACTTCCTCCTACACTCGTTGACATCACCACTTGGGTCACCCTCATGAGCGCATCCTTCGTCTTATGCTTCCTAGTCATTATCTTCAAAAGCCTCCCTCTTTATTTTCTTCGTCTTATGCTTCCTAGTCATTATCTTCAAAAGCCTCCCTCTTTATTTTCTGCCTATCAAATAGGCAAAGCTAGTCGTTTATCTCTTTGTGAAACTAGTTCTTGAAACAATTTTCCTTTAGATTTAATTTTTAGTGATGTATGGAGCCCCCACCCTACTGTTTCTTCTCCTGGGAATAGGGACTTTGTTATTTTTGCGGATAATCATACTAAATTTATATGGTTTATTGCTTTAAAGTAAAAAAATCTGATGTATTCTCTACTTTCTTAACTTTTCAGGCTTTGGTGGAGCATCAACTTTCCTACTCCATCAAGGCAATTCAAAACGATTAGGGGTGAGTTTCATTCCCTCCCCTCTTATTTTGCTAAACTAGGCATCCAACATCGCTTATCCTGCCCTTATACCAATGAACAACAAGTGTCAGTTAAACATCATAATAGACACATTGCAGAAACAAGGATTACCCTTCTCTCTCATGCCTCTGTCCCCCAATCCTATTGGGATTATGCCTTTGAAACCATGGTTTATCTCATAACCGCATGCCATCCTCTGTCACATGCAACAAATGTCCTCATCAGTTAGTTATGGGTTCCCCACCCAACTATTCTTTTCTTAGAGTTTTTGGAAGCCTTTGCTATCCTTGGATTCGTCCATACAGTCATCACAAAGTTGACCCTCGGCTTGTCCTGTGTATCTTCCTAGGTTATAGTCCTTCGTATCATGGTTATCGTTGTATGGATCTCACCACTCACTGCTTTTACATCTCTCGTCATGTCAAGTTTGATGAATCCATTTACTCATTTCATACCATGAACCTTCACCCTTTTCCCCTTCACTAAACTCCCCACCATCGGTAATTGCCACCAACAACCCATCACCACCACCACCACTACCACCGCCCCTTACCACCCCCTCTCCCCTATCCTACCCTTCCCCACCTAAGATCCCACTTTAGGCCATCCCATCACCTACTTCCACCCCTACACCTCTATGTCTCACCAGGACCCTAGCCTACCTTTATGCTGATCGCCTAACCATCCCTCCATATGCTAATACTATCTCTCCCACCCCTTCCCTCACCTAAGCTGAAACCACTTGCTTTTCCCAGGCAAATAAGGACCCTCATCGATGATCCGCTATTGTTGATGAATTTAATGTTTTATTGCGTAATAGTACTTGGTCACTTGTGCCCTACAAGGAATCTATAAATCTAGTTGGCTGCAAGTGGGTGTATCACATCAAATGAAAGGCCAATGGCTCCCTCGAGTGCTACAAAGCTCATTTGGTGACTAAGGATTTTCATCAACAACCTAGCCTCGACTATCATGAGACCTTTAGCCCTATAATCCAACCCACCACCATTTAAATGGTTCTCTCCTTAGCCATATCCAAAGGCTGGGGTGTCCACCAGCTTGATGTTCAAAACACTTTCCTTCATGGTATCTTGACAAGAAGAGGTTTATAAGGCTCAACCCTAGGGTTTTGAAAATTCCATATATCGATTCATGTGTGCCGCCTTCAAAAATCCCTATATGGCCTTAAGTAGGCTTCTAGGGCTTGGTTTCACAGGTTATTTGAGTTCCTCACTCACTCTGGTTTTCGGTCCTCCCAAACCGACACATCACTATTTATTTATACGCATGCCTCTGTGGTCACCTATGTTCTGGTCTATGTGGATGATATATTGGTCACAGGGAATCAACCCTCTTATGTTGACTCACTCCTCAACCAACTAGCATATGAATTCTCAATCAAAGATCTCGGTTGCATGAGCTTCTTTCTTGGAGTTGAGGCCCCCTACCTGTCTAATGGGGTTCTTCTATCACAATCTCGGTACATATTGCTCTTCTACAAAGGGCAAGAATAGTTGACTGCAAACCTGCCAATACACCCATGGAAACCACATTTGCAATGCCCTCTATAGGGGGTGCACCATTTTCCAACCACACTAAACATCGATCTGTTGTGGTGCTCTCCAATACATAACACTTATCAGACCCATTGTTGCCTACTCTGTGAACCCTGCTTGTCAGTACATGCATGCCCCATCAGAAAATCACTAGTCACTCGTCCACCAAGTCTGTGTACAAGGTTGTTGCCGATGCCTATGCGGAACTCACCTAGCTACTCTCCCTCTTTAGAGAATTAGGCATTCCTATCCCCACTACGCTAATCCTCCGGTGTGATAATATTGGTGCAACTTATCTATCTACTAATCCGATTTTTTATGCACTCACCAAGCATGTTAAAATCGACTTTCACTTCATTTGTGACAAGGTAGCTTCCAAAGAGCTTCAAGTACAATCCATTTCCACTAATGACCATATTGTTGATGTTCTTACCAAGGCACTAAGCTCTACACGATTTTCATTTTTACGGGACAAACTACCGATTAGATCCTTCAAATCCACACCTTGAGGGGGTATATTAGCTCAGTTAGAGTTATAGTCTAACTTAGCCTTCTTCTATTATATCTTGTAGGAGTTCACTAAGTCTCTAAAGTCTAATCTCATAAGGGCTCCTATTTACTAGTCTTCTACATGTGTACAAACCTTAACCTAACACAAGTGTCAGTCTTATAGTTCAAGTCTATCACATGTGATATAGAGTTGGACTATAACTCTCAAATGTGATGATAGAGTCCTTGTACAACATCTCCTCTATTAGATAGAGTTTCCATCCAACTAAGGATTCCTATCTCTATGTGTAGGACTCTTGTAATTCAATTATGAACCAATGACAATATAATTTAGTCAATCCTAAACATTTTGAGATCACAGACATCCCTCCACCTATAGCCGCTGCGGATTCAATGGTGTCTTCTCCCATTACCGTTGGTGCCTTTGTCCTTGACCTTAGTCTCCCTACTATCTCCACCACTTTGATAATCTAGGAAAGCTCCTGGTTTCCACCCCTTTGAATGGTGGCAACTACCCCATATGGTTTCGTGCCCTGCGTATGGCACTCTATGCCAAGAATAAAATGATGTTTGTTAATGGCTCTCCCTAAGCCGACATCACCTTCAGCCAATGTTTAGTTATAGAAGCATTGCAATTTAATGGTCATTTCCTGGATCCTAAACTAGTCAATCTCACAATTGCTAACAACTTTATCTACATCAAAGCAGCTCACTCCGTTTGGAAAGAACTTGAGGAGCACATCTCTAGCAACAATGCAATGCGCATCTTTCACCTCAAGCTTTCTTTCTCCACTATTCAACAAGGTATTGATTCCATCGATGCCTACTACACTCAATTGAAGGTGTTATGGGATGAGTTATGTACCCGTTCTTGTGAGGCACAATCTGCTCTACATACTGTTGTCCAATAGGAACGGGCATATAAGTTTCTCATGGGGCTTTCCAACAATTATGCCACCATCCATTCATAGATCCTCACAATGGATCCCTTTCTTGATGTCAACCGTATTTATTACCGTCTTCTTTAAGAAAAGCAATAAAGAGCCCTTTCCCTTACAACGGTTTTTCTTAACCTATAGCTGCCAATAGCTCTTCCATTGTTGCTCCTCAAAGTCCTCCTACAAACTATACTGGGCAAGGTAAAAGGAGGCCCTTTAGTGATCATTGCAATGTGTATGGTTACACATGTTCGACTTGTTGGCCCATCAATGGCTTCTTGTCTGGCCTTCAAACCCGACCTAATCAGGGTTCTACTCAATGGCATGGTTCTCACTCTAGCTTGACAAGTAAATGCTGCATTTACTAGTAAGCATGTTCCTAGTCTTACATCTGATCAGTTCTAGTAGCTTCTCTGATAGCTTCTCTTGATGTTCGTAGTCCTTTTATGGCACTTTAGCACATACGGCTCAGCCATCCCTCACCTAACCACCTATCTCATTTTGTCTCCTTTTATTTATGATGTTTCAGACCTGCTTGTTTCCCCTCCCCCCCACTCCTTGTGATGTTTGTCATTTGTCAAAACACACTCTCTTTCCAAACTCTCCTCCCCTTTCCAATTAGTAATAAACGGTGCCCACGCCCTTTTCCAATTGTTCATTGTGACATTTGGGGTGATTATCCCACTGCATCTCACACTGGTGTACATTACTTTTTAACACTTGTCAATAATTATTCATGTAGTTTTTGTGTTTATATTTAATGCACCATAAATCTGAAAATTTTCAATTACTTATCTCCTTTTACGCCATACTACATACTCAATTTAATTCTCGTATACAACACATATGCACCAATAATGGGATGAAATTTTTTTCAAACCCAATACAATGCTTCTTTTCCCAACAAGGGATATAACATCTACTCTCCTGCATAAGCACCCCTCAACAAAATAGAGTGGTTGAACATAAGCATCGCCACCTCTAGTGGTTGCTTGCGTATTACATTTTCAAGCTCATTTACCATTTTTTTTTTTTTTAGGAGAATGCATATTAACAACTACCTTACCTCACCAGCCACCTTCCCACCAAGCCTTAATGGCAAAAGCCCTCATAAGCCTCACTTTAAGCAGGTACCTACCTATGACCATCTTCGAGTATTTGGTTCCTTATGTTGTGCCCACAACCATGCCCCTAGTCGTCACAAATTTGACCCTAGGGCCATTCGTTGCATATTTTTTGGATATTCTTATACTCAAAAGAGATACTAGTTATTTGACCTTGACTTTCCCAAACTATTTGTTTCTAGGGATGTCACTTTTCATGAAGGCTTTTTCCCATTCTCCCAATCCACCACCAAGGATTCCTCTAACCCCCAACTAACCTCCCTATACCTTTACCTAACCTTATCCCTTCTACCCTTTTCTAAACCACAGACTTTGTCCCCCCCTCACCCCCTCCACTGTCCCCATCATCTCCTCCCCCCCCCCAACTCTACATCCACCCTTCGGCTCCATATACAAACACACACACTTGTCCCTCTCATGTTACACCAGTGCCCTAATACAGTCAAATTTGAACTTTTGTCAATAGGAAATGCACCCGAGAGTGTAAGCTCCACTACCTACTAGCTTGCAACAATTTACTGCATGGAGGGGAGGAATGACCCAACATGTCAGTGTAGGCGTTGCCGGTCGAACTACAAGGGATCCAAACCTCCCAAGACTAAGTGGTAAATTATCAAACACCTACTCACTGGACGCCCTTACATAGTAGGAATGACATAAAAAGACCTTGCACAAGTCCCTAGGATACCCCCTTAGGTGTTGGAAAAAGTGGTTGAAAACCAATAAAGTACAACAATTGTACTGACCACCGGCTGGATAGTGACCTATCGGTGGCCATCAAGATGTGGTCTTATTGTGTTGAACTACCTTCTTTGCCTGGGACCTGCTACACGTATCGTGGCCAAATCTACTCATGCTCCCACACTATACAGAACCTACCCACTCTATTTACCTCCCTTATGGACCCAAGGTGGTGGGTCCATGTGGCCCGACCACTGGGTTAAATTGATTTGGTCATGGCTAAGTTTATAGGTAAATAGACCCTAAGGCCCTCACCTATATAGGTGGAAATAAGCCCTAATCACCTGAACCAAATGTGAGAGGGAGAGAAAGTAGGAGAAAAAGAAGGAAAAGAAGGAGGAAGAGAAGGAAGGAGAGCTTCCCCAGCCACTCCCCCTTATTTTCGGTCATTCCCAAAGGTAAGAGGACCTTCCCAAACCTCTTCCCTCTTCATTTTTAAGTTTTGTGTAGGTAGTAAACTGAAGTTTTATTGGGATGGAGTGGTATGCCTCAACCCTGGTGACTTTCAGTGGTCAGGTTAGTACGCATTGCACTCTCACATATGATTCCCATGCTCAAGATGAGTTACTCAAGCTCTGGGTTCACTTTGGCCTAAAAGGGAAGTTAGGGTCTCAGTCATTTATTTGGCATAACCCCCAAATGGCTTGATGGAATTACGATCAACCTAGTTTGAGTGAAAGATTGGAAGACCCTCTACATACTCCACAAATCAAATCCCTACCATCGAACCCGAGACGACAAACCCCCGTGAAGTTACTGAACTTTTGGGTTTCCCAGCGGTAGGAACCAACCGACAGTTCTATTACCAACTGATGGCCAGATACCTTTGAGCTTTCTGATCCAAATCAACTTTTGTTTCCTCACTAGTAGGACCCACTGGCAAGAAGAGTCACCTACCACTGGACAGCTACCGGTGGGTCTGTTGAACTATCAAATTAACAACTTTTGGTGATTTTAAGAAAACTTTTAGATGACCCTCTTAGACACCTTTTGACATGTGTTAACACTCATTTACCCTTGCAACTAGGATAGAGATGATCAAATTTGGTGAGGCCTAACGGGGTTTGATTCTGGCATCTTTTCTTGAGAAATTAACTCACTCGGTTGACAGACAAGGTGAGTGGTGGCCTGAACTTATTTTGAAGTGTTTTAAATTATTATAATTACATAAATATCATAGGAATCATATTTTATTATTTTTTATTACATGTATGCTATGTTTAAACTATATAAAATGCTTTAAATTGATGAACAACTGATATGATTATTTTATGTGAACAGGATTCGGTGTGGCCAAGGTGAATTTTGGTATCATAATCGTAGTTTGGATGATTGCTTCATGCATTGTATGTGCATTAGATTTAGATATAAGTATGTATATGCGGTGTGGCCGATGGTAATTCTGGTACCATGTGTGTCATAGTCACACTTAAAAATGTGAAAACTGTGTGGCCAGTAATATTCTGGTACCGTGTATCCCATACTAAACTATATGTATACTATATAGGCTTGAAGATGGATACGTTTGGCTGATGGGGTTTTTTGGTACCGTATTTTATACTACTTGTATCATTATGAAAAGTATGTAGATTATTGTGGTTAGGTATGCATCCCTATGCTATGATCCTTTGCCAACAAGGAGTAAGTTGTTGGATAACCCATCCTAGTATGTTTAATGAACCTTTTCGGAATGCCACTTTTGTAATACAATATGATTGTTGCCGGAGGCAGAAATAAGCATGACATGGCCGATGGTAATTCCAGTGTTGTGGCTGCCAGGAGGGGTTTATCAAGGGGTATGTTGGGTGACTAATGGTCGCATTTTGAGACCGATAGACTCCTAATCATGACTAGCATTTGTATCATTGGGTGATCGATTTGTAATTTCTAGGACCAGGGATACTGCCTAATGCATCGTAGTAGCATGAACCTGATGTGGTTGTATGCTAAATGGTCAAAATAAAATGAATTGTATCATTCTCGCATCATAACTTATTTGTATCTGCTTGCATGAACCCCATCCCTCTCTGAGCTAGTTGGAGCTCACACCAGGTGTGTGTGTTGTCTTTTAGATGATGGTATAGATATCGTCGTGCCCATAAGTAGTGACACCTCCTCCATTACTGAGTACGGTGGTGGCTTGTGGACACTAGAGCTCGAGGAGTATTTTGCATAACTTGGATTGTACATGTGACACATGTGCCTATATTACACCTTAAGCCGAGGGTGATGCTACCATTATCATTTGGTACCATATTTTTGGATGTTATGATTTTTTGCGATTACATGTATACCTTGATAACTTTTTTGTGAAGGATAAAACTTTGTTATGTAATATATTTACATTTGACTTCCTCCCCAATGATTTGAAGTTGACCTTGTGTGTATAAATATACTGTAACTCAGCTACAAATTTAGTTTGCTTCAGTAGTGTTATGGTTGTAATGGTTAAGGTACTGCTATCAGAGAGCCTGGTAGAGATAAAGGACGGATAAGCATCCTAGTCACAAAACATGTATCCTAGCAAGAGCGAGGTGTAACATCTTGGATCAGAGCACGATGTTTTACCTTAACTGACAATCCAACTGAACTTTAGGATTTATAGGGATTAAGATTTAAACTTAAAAGTTTTAAACAACAAAACAAGTAAATAGTGTAGAAATAAAAGATAAGAATAGGTGTAAAAGTCATTTCATTGATAAGGAACTTGATTACATAAGCTTTTACATTGATTTTTTTTGAAAAAAAATAACAAAACGAAGAGCACCTAACTATGCATAAGGAAAAAAATTGCTTAACTCCTAAGTTCGAAAGAAACAAAGAAAAGAGAAGTGCTAAAGTAAAACATAAACTTTAAACTAGAATGAAAAGCCTGCTATGTAGGAAAGCAAGGGAAATCCTAAGACAAGAAGGGAATCTTAGTGCCACTACCCTTGAGGTGTTGTTGGTGGCATTGTCTATTGTGAAGGTACCCCGAAAAACACGGACAGGTCCCTCATCTGCAAGGAACATGACACATCAGTTAATAATCAGTACCTTCGGTTTATGCTCTCGAGCCGACTGTCCATTCTTTGGAAGAGGTTGTTCATGGCGTCTAAGCAAACAACATCATCCCACCCAACTCTTATGGCCCCTGGGATGAAAAGGCTCTGAACACTCCCGCTAATGGTGGTGGTGGTAGAGTAGAACCCCTAGGAATAGGTGGGATGAGATCCTCTTGATCGAGCACATTCTTGAGTCCCCTCCCACATTCATGGGTTCATGTTGTTGTTGTCCTTCCTCCTCTTCCTCGTCCATTAAGGCCTCCACTGGATTCACATTCATGTTCTTGATAGAAGAAGAATCAAAATCCAATGCATCCAGCCCCACAGCCTCCTCCTTTCCAAAGTTTTCACCCCAAAGTGGTTATACACATATGTCAGTAGTTTCCCCTAGCACAGATTTTCAGTCCGGCTATCCTCCACCTTGATCACCATGTTACACATGAGGAGGTAGGGTAAGTTGAGATGGTTCCCCACATAAAAGCAGTCGGTTGCATAGGCCTATAGAATGGAGATCTCATTGTAATGGTTGGTAGTTGGTAGGATGTTCAATTGCACAATCCTACTAATGAGCTTGGGAGCAGTATGGTAGTTCTTGGAGTGTGACCACCCATACCCTACTTGGTTAGCATGATATGCATCTTTCTATGGATGTTCGTGTTCTAAAACTCAATCGACTCAGTCCTAGGAGAAATATACCTCCTCCCCGATATTGGCCCCCTCAGTGTGTAGGCCAACTCCACCCTATCAAAGGAGATATCAATCCCCTTCACCCCTTGAATTAATGCGTAAATCCTCCCTTCTATGGTTCTCAAAGCGAAGGTTGTAGTGGAAGTACCTCACCAAACTAAGGTAGTACAGGTTCTCCGACTTCAGGATTCGATACCAACCCACCGCTTTGATTATTTTGCTGATGGAGAACCGTCTAAAGTCCCTTGTCCTAACATACTTTCATGTGCTTACATTCTTGTCATCATACGAGTTCCACTTCACTTGTTCCTCTATGAAGCAAAAATATTGATTATCATACACTCCTCGAGTGCAATCCTAGGTGGTCAGTAAGCTAATTACTTCCCACATGGGTAGACGGAGCGAGATGATGACATCTTGCGAATAGAATGAAGACCTAGGGTTTATAATTAAGAACATAGGCTAGGATTTGAGGATTTGAAGGAAAAATCCCAAAAACCTAGGCTTTCGTAGATTTAATGGAGAAAAATCACAGAAAAAACTTAGGTAAAAATTTAGAAAAACTCACCTTAAACGCATGTATGGCGAAGACAGACATGTAGAGGCTTGAGAATGGCGAAAATAGGTTAGGAACAACCTTCCTTGTCAAATCACAAGTTGGATGTGAGAAAGTGACCATCAGAACCTTATTCATCATGGTTTTAACCTACCTTTAATTTTATACATCGAAGGAAGCACGTTTTCATTTTTCACACGACCGTTAAAAATTTTCATGCCCAAATAACAAGTGGGGAAATTACAAACAGGAACCCCCAAATTTGAGAAATTTGTTGTTTTATACCTTACGTCACCTTACCAAAGAACATTATGCTTTTCTCCAAATTTATTTTCTGACCTAAATAGTCCTGAGATTTTGTAAAAATCCTTCCAAGTTTCTCACATACCTGGTGGCGGTATTCAGAATAAAGATTTCATCAGCAACCGGAACTTAAAAGAGTTACAATTTGATTCCCCCATTCCGGTTTTTAAAACCTTCGTTTACTCGAGGGCTGCCTTTTGCTTTACCTGTTAACACCGTTGAAGCCTCGAGACTCTCCGGCCGCCGCTGCAAGCATCTCGTCTCCTCCGCATTCCAGATTTCCAGTACTCCAGCCGTCGAGAGAAGACCATCTCCGGCCACCCGGCGACTCAGGTAAGGCCCCGGCCCCTCGTTCTTTCTCCCCTGTGCTCTCTCTCTCTTGTTTTCTTTCTGTGATGGAAATCTTCTTTTTTTTTTCCTTTTTAAAGTAGTATTTGAGAACAAAATTGATTTTCGGGTGTGACTGCGAGAGAAGTGACTGTGGATTATGGAATGGAAAAGTGAGAAAAAACAGAGAAAGCTAAATTTGATTTGAACAGCGAGGAATGAGTCAAAGATGCATGTTTTCTTGCAGAGTTGTACCTGTTCACTCTCTTGGCATGTGGAGAGCATCGCCGTATCGCCATTTACTATCTCCAGTGTACTCTCTCTCTCTCTGTTTGTCCATCTCCCTCTTCTCTTTCTCGGCCTGTAGTCTGTTGCCATCCCATGTAGTACGTTCTGCCAATGTCCCAGACAGAAAATGGTTCCTGCTATGTAATTTGGTAGAGTTGTTGGTCCTGAAGTTTACCTTCAGGATGAACATTTTGATTTGATACAAGCAAGCACATTGCAAAAAATTTCGCCTTGTAGGAGTTGTCAGTTTATCACAGCTCAGGATATCTTCAAAGCCTAAGAGAAGCCAAGGTCACTGCCAAATTCAATACAAACATAAGGGATCGGAATTTCAAAACCCTATGCAGTAATGATATCCTAACAATCAACACATCCTAGAATTGTTAGTTGTAAAGATGAAATTTACTGCTTGGAATGATCTCAGAAAATAAAGTAGATTGAAGTTTACTGATTGGAATGTTCTCAAAAAATAAAGTAGATTGAAGTTTATTGCGTGTAATAATCTCTGAACATAAAGTAGATTACTGTGCAAATATAAGGGAATTTCTAGAAAGATTGACCGCTTCTCATGCGATAATCTGGGTGTTGTAATAATGGGTTTTAGGGAAAGTGTTAGATTCCAAACGGGTCCTTAGGTACTTAAGGGGTTTAACGGTTCTTGTAATATCCTAGAACTTTCTCTTCATTATTATAAATAAATAGGGCTGGTGTCACATTGGACACAAGTCATTACCCCATCCAACAATGAGGATTATGAGAAATGTTTACTGAACAATTTAGGGGAGAAAGTTATTGTAGTGCACTTTAGAAGAGAATTGAGAGTCTCGGATAACCAATTTGGTTTTATGTCTGGGAGATCATCAACTGAAGCTATATATCTTCTTAGAAGACTCATGGAAACCTTTAGAGCTGGTAAGAAGGACCTCCATGTGGTCTTCATCAACTTGGAAAAGGCCCACGACAGAGTTCCTAGAGATTTAATATGGCATGTCCTAGATAAAGGAAAGGTGTTGAGCAAATATGTGGAAATAATTAAAGATATGTATGATTTCGTGATAACAAGTGTGAGAACCAAGGGTGGCTAAGGCTACGAGTTCCCTATTTCTATTGGGCTCCACCAAGGGTCAGCTCTAAGCACCTATCTGTTTGCGCTTGTTTTGGATGAGTTGACAAAAGATATACAAGGTGACGTTCCTTGGTGTATGCTTTTTGTGGACAATATTGTTTTATTGGATAACACAAAATCAAGATTCAATGTTAAACTAGAGTGATGGAGATCTGCTTTGGAAACAAGAGGCCTTAAGATAAGAAGATCAAAGACAGAATATGTGATGTGTAACTTTAGCTACTCCACGAGAGATAATGACGAGGTGACTATTGAAGGAAGAGACGAGAGGTTAAGCAAAGTTACTATTTCAGATATTTGGGATCTACCATTAATAAAGAAGGCGATATAGAGGATGATGTATCATATAGGATTAAAGTGGGATGGACGAAGTGAAGGAGTGCATCTGGAGTCTTATGTGACAAACGCGTCCCGGTAAAACTTAAGGGAAAATTCTATTAGACAGTCATGCACCTGGCTATGATGTACGGGTCCGAATGTTGGGCCATTAAGAAGTTGGCCATCTAATAGGACAATCCTCCCTTTCCATCGTGAATGGATTTGGATGGATATGACCTTCCAAGAAAAGACCATTTGTGACACCGTGGGAAGACTTGCCTTCTGTGCTACGTTAAATTAGATTTGGATGGAAAGAAATCATAGGAAATTGACCTCCAACTCTCGCCCTCTAGATAAGATTTGGAGCTCCATCTTCTTTGATGTCAAAACAAAAGTTTCTCGGTGCGTGTCCTCTTGCATTTTCACCCCTGGAAATTATCATATTGTAAATTCCTGGGAGCTACCAAATTCCATCATCAGGAATGGTAATGCTCCTTGAGCTTGTCTTGCTTCTTTCTCCCTCCCTTCTTTAGGGGCTGTATTTTGTTCTCTTCTTCGTTTGGTAATGAATTATTTTTTTTCAAAAAAAAAAAAAAAAAAAACATATTGATAAGCTAGGGTAGTGGAAATGAGAATGCTAAGATGGATGTGTGGGAAAACTAGAAGGGATCATACTAGCGCCTTGGCGTTGATGCGGTCTAGAGATGGTAAGGCAGTGTTCCGCCTTATATGAAGTGGCGCCTTATGGGTTTTTTTTAAACACATTTTAAAATTACTTGATGAAGATTCCAAATATAGATTTTTTATTGGTAGGTGTTTGATTTTGTTAACATTTGAGATGTATGGTATCAACTTTACTCCACCAAAAATAACAAAAAAAAATAAAACAAAAACACGATTCACAAACAGGGTTTGGATTTTGTCAAGGGTTTTAAGAAAGGGCTTTGAGAAGGAATCAAGGAATAAGGAAGAACCACTGATCTAGGCGGCTCCGACAGCGGTGAGCTTCATTCTTCTTTGACAGGAGTAGAAATATAGTAGATGACCTTAGGGCTTAGGCACTCATTTTGGCATCATAGAGGTAAGTATAATAAATACTTGTATTTTTTCTGTCTTCTTTTCTTTATATTTATAATGTTGTTTCATAATTATGTATTTATATTATATATTAATATGATTGATGATTGATGATTGATGATTGATGATTGATGATTGATGAAGATGAACTTAGTTTATTCATTTTATTGATTTGTTTTCTTAATGAATATCTTACATTGGTATGAATATGAATCTTTAATATTTATTTAACATATGAGTAATAGGATTCAATTAGGATTTGATCCAAATAGATTAGTTTTATAAAAAAATTACACATGAACGCTTTAGTCAATAAGGCGATGCTTTATGCTCGCTTTATCGCTAAGGCGCTTTGAAAGGCCCTCAAACGCCTCTGTCACCTTATTGCCTTAAAAACTATGGCAGGGATAAGGTTAGGAATGAATAAATTAGAGCGGATCTGGGGGTTGCACCAATTCGTGACAAGCTTCGAGAATGTCGTTTGAGGTGGTTCGGGCTTGTTCAGTGAAAGCCATCAGATGCACCGATAAGGAGGAGTGACTTGATTTAGATAGAAGGATCCAAAAGAGTTAGCGGCAGGCAAAAAATGACCATAGGAGAGGTTGTGGGGAAAGACATGCACAAATTAGGCTTTGTCTCAATTATGGTTTTGAATAGAGTAGATTGGAGGGCTAGGATTGAGGTAGCGGACCCACTTTAGCTGTGTTCTACTTTGTTAGTGATTACTAATCTGTCTCCTTTAACGCCATTTATTTTCTCTTTCCTTGGCTTTGCTTGGATCCATGTAGCCAACCCCATTAAGTTGGGACAAGGCTTTGTTGTTGTTGTTGTTTGTTTGCTGAACAATTTAGGATTTGTTTTCAAATGCTACTAATTGTGATCACTTGGGTGGACTGCCTTCACCAGCCCTTCCATAAATGGCTTCAATGTATGCAATAAACTTTCAAGCCAAATGAGAAGAAGAAAGAGATAAATCTGAAATATTACACTCATTGGCATCCCTTACCTCATTCTGCCAAATTCTAACAACCTTAACAAATAGTTCCAGCTTTGTAATTTGGCATCCCTTGCTTACTCATACATTCTGTCCAAGCAGAAAATGGTTCCGGCTATGTAATTTGGTAGAGTTGTTGGTCCTGAAGTCTACCTTCAAGATGTATGATTTTGAATTTTTTTTTTTGATGTATTATATGATAAAAAACTAGTGACTCTGCTCCTCAGCATTTTTTCCCCTTTTCCTCTCATCTTTTTTTCACCAAGATTCCTTGCTAGGTGTCATACCAGAATCAATGTGAGAAATTTTTTTGATTGGGAACTTTAGAGATGTCGTAGGATGAAACAGATGATATCATTGCTGTAGACTTGTTATTTGATGCAATTGACACTTTTAATGGGAGCGAGACTCAACCCCCAAATTGTGTTATTTGATTTATTTGAGTTTTGGACATGTGATTATTGTTATGCTTTTATGTAATTTTATAATATTTTCTTTGTGGTGTTTTATATTTTTCATGGATGTTGTTGGGTATTAGGTGGACTGATGTTCATGATTTTGAATCTTTGGTATATAGGGCAAATTTTAAGTACGATGGTTTTGAATGATGTTTTTGATGGATGATAAATACTTACATTTCTGTTATATATTATACTATGATTTATGAAATGAATGTGAAATAGTTACAACAAATATTAAAAATTAATATCCAAAATTTTGCCCGAATTTTTCATAGGTGAATGAATTTCCCAAATTAATCTTGATCCAAATTATATTTTAACTCCACTTTTTTGACCGATTTTGTAATTAAAGGAATGAAGTATTTCAAATTTACGCCTGCCAAATGATTCTCGAATCCGAATATGGTACAACAACAACAACAACAACAATCATAACCTTATCCCAATTGAATGGGGTCGGCTATATGGATCCAATAAGTAAAAGTAAAGAAGCATAAAGGAGCGGCTAAAGAGATTTGGGGATAAAAGAAGAAGTACAGCAATATACAAAGACGCATCATGGGAACATCCCCTATAGGGGGTCGGCAACACGGGTCTTTGTCCTCCACGTAACTCTATTCGAAGTCATACTAGAGTCAAGCCCTACGGTTTTCATATCATTTTGCATCACTTCGTTAATAGTCATTTTTGGCCTTCTCCTACCTTTTCTAGTTACCTCCAAATGAATCTGATCACTCTTCCTTACTGGGGCCTCCATAGGTCTCCGTTGTACATTACCATATCACCTCAATCGGTTCTCACAGAGTTTGTCTTGGATTGGTGCAACCCCTAAGTCATTTCTAATACGCTCATTTGTTACCCTATCTCTCCTGGTCTTGCTGCACAGGCCTCACAACATTCTCATTTCTGCTACACTCAATTTATTCAAAGTACTCTTCTTAATCGCCCAACATTCCGCTCCATATGTTATAGTTGGTCGTATAGCTGTCCTGTAAAATTTTCCCTTGAGTTTAATAGGTATTTTTTTGTCATATAACACTCCCGACGCATCTCGCCACTTCATCCACCCCACTTTAATCCTATGGGCCACATCATTGTCGATACCCCCCTCTTTGTCAATGATGGGCCCCAGGTATTTAAAACAGTCCCTCCGCGGTAGTTCTTGTTCCCCAAGCTTCACCACTCCCTCCCCTCCTCTAGATTGACTGAAGGGGCACATCATATATTCCGTCTTTGTTCTGCTTATCCTAAAATCTCTTGATTCCATGCTAGATCCCCATAGCTCCAATTTCTCGTTAATCCCATCTACAGTTTCATCTATCAGCACAATATCATCAGCAGATAGCATGCACCATGAATCCGAATATGTTATGGGATAGAAAGGGTCAATAGTAGGTCCACCATGGTCCTCACCTTAGGCTGATATAGGCCGTTGGATCTTAGTGCATCCGACCCTCCAAATTAGTTGAAAAATGAAAACAAACAAGCACCCATATTATATTCATGGTGACTTAATGGAGGTAGCACTCTTACTATTTGATTTTCAGGAAGAGAGGGAGAAGAAGCTAAAGAAAGCAAACTCAAGTAGACACACAGAGGTAGAAATTTTGCATTAATCAACCATGGAATCAGATATATTCTATTCAACCTTTGGAGATTAAGCAAAAACAAAGAAACATTGTGTTCATCCCTTGAGAGACCTGAATTTTCTGGCACCGATTGCGTCATTAAACAGAAGAACTGGTGGGATTCTAATGTGAAGGGGTTCTCATTTTATTCTTTTAAGTTTAATTAGCTTTGCTGACCATTGGATGCTCTTTGGCTTGACCAAGTGGTGAGAAGTTGCTTCTTTGAGAGATCTTTTTCAGCTACTTCATCTTATTAAGGTGAATATAATATGAAGGTTTAACAATTTGTCTTTTTTTTTTGTGCTCCAGTGATGAGCTTAGCGGCTGATTCCCCTGTGCATTCTTCGAGCAGTGAAGATTTTGCAGCATTGCTTGATGCAGAGCTGCAAACGAGTTCTTCAGATGGTTCACCTGATCTTGAAGATAACGAAGAAGAGGAAGATTTAGAAACAAGGAGGTAGCTATTCATCCAGGGCTCCTTTTTGTTGGCTTTTGATCTTGAAATTTACAGAAAACTTCTAAGAAGTATCACCCTTGGTATTCAAAAATTCATTTTCATGCATGGTGGAATAAGGAGCCCTCTTCAAATAAAACTTTTCAACTAGTATCACTAATGTAGGAGCACTTCCATGGACCGTCCCAAACCCATTGGGGAACCCAGATGGGGATGAACCTGGTCCAATTGGTTATTGGGTACAGTAGGATATTTTAGTTTGATTATTTATTTGGTTTTTATTAATTAGATTTATCATGTAATCCAATCACTGAGGGTAAGCTTCACAACAATTTCACAGATTAAAGAGCCGGAAAAAGTCATATCTATCCAAATCCATTCTCTACACAGAGGCAAGGGGCATCTCCTACCAGGCTAGTAAAAACTGAGGACCTTCTTCTAGATAGTGGATAAAGCATAGGAGAAGAAGAGGTGGTTGGAATCTTCAATACCATTATAGTAGAGGCAACAGGAGGGGGGAATAGGGATGTGGCAGGATCATAGGAAGGATTGGGTAGGGAGGCAATTAGAGAGAGCTCTCCAAATAGTAAAGCTGTTTTTGAGAATGAGACCCTTAAACCATACCACTTTATGTCAGAGAACCTGAGGGAGAGGGGAGCGGATGAAGCTCCATGCAAAGGAGCTGAATTTGCTAGAGGGGGAAGGAGATCAGATAATTTTCTCTCCAGGAGAAGAGGAGTTGAGAGGGAGAGGAGAGAGGGAATGCTAGATGCCAAAAACGGAGGGGAGGGGGGGAGAAGTCCACATGCTGTTGGAGATGATGGAAGCGACTAGAGAATTTCTAGGAAGGCCCGAGGAGTAGACAAATCTAACACCCACAATTGAGAAGAGGAACCTAGATGGGTGCCAATTATCCAACCAGAGGGAGGTGGAGAGACCATCAGAGATGGAGGAGTGAATGGCATTGACAGTAAGAGGACGAAGACTAAGAATATTGCTCTAGACGCAGGAAGCATTAGTACGAAGGGGGCATTCAAGATAGAGTCATTGCGAAGGAGGTAAGAATAGACCCAAGAGACCCAGATGCTATTATGTTTGGAAGTAATCTTCCAAATGATCTTGAGAGTGCGAACAAAAATTGACATCCTTGATTCTACACATACTAAATCCCCTTCGAGTCTGGGACGACAGATAGAATACCAACTGAGATGGAATATGGAGGAGTCAAGGCCTTTCCAAAGGAAAGAGCATATAAGCAATTCAATAACTTTTATGGTAGCATAGGGGAGCTTGAAAACACCAGACCAATAGATGTAGCAAGGTTAAAGGATTGATCTGATGAGTTCAAGGCAACTTGCATATGAAAGGAGCTTGCCTTTCTAGAGCTGAAGCCTCTTGCAATTGAGATCGAGGATGGGGGTACAATGTTGGGTGGAGAGATGAGAGGGGATGAGGGGGAGACCAAGATATTTGACAGGGAGACAACCTAGAGAGAATCCCAAGGATTGGAGGAGAGCGGCTTTGAGGGAGTCCAAAAACTCTCGAGAGGAAGATATGGGACTTAAGGAGATTAATGGGAAGGCCAGAGAGGGATTCAAAGAGGAGCAGAGAAGAGAGAATGGATTGAATGGAAGAGGGTCAGCCTTGGAGAAGATCATCATCATCGGAAAAAGCAAGATGGGTGAGCTTGAGGGCCTTGCACTTAAGAGGGAGATAAGTGGAAGATCAGTGGGGGATTAGATAGATCTTGAGAGAATTTCTAGGGCTAGGGAGAAGAAAGGTGGAGAGCCAACTGATGAGGGGAAGTAACTAGCTGGGGAGCCATTGACGAGAACAAAGAAATGAGGGGAGGATATACATGATTGGATCTAGTGGATGAAGGAGGGGGGAAAGGACATAGCATGAAGAACATTCGAGATGAAATTCCAATGAATGTTGTCGAAAGCCTTATGGATATCAATCTTGAGGAGGGCATCGGGGGAGTGGGATTGCTTATCAAGACCTTTAACAATCTCTTAGTAGAGAAGGATGTTGTTATAGATGCTTTTGCCATGGATGAAAGTAGATTCATTAAGGCTGATGGTTGGGGCCGACAAGGGAGCCAACCACCAACTAGATCCTATTGGCAAGGATCTTAGCGATGAACTTGTAGAGGGGATTACAAAGGGAAAGGGGTCTGAAGTCGCTCATAGAGGAGGCACATTCCTTCTTTGGGATGAGACAGAGAACGATATGGTTGACCCCCTTGATTTGACCAGGATTAAGGAAGAAACTGTGAATATCAATGAAAAGATTGGGCTTGATGATATCCCAACAATGGGAGAAGAATACGTACTGAAACCATCAAGGCTAGGGGCTTTGCTTGCTTTATGGGACAAAACAGTAGTGGAGATTCTCATAAGAGGGGGTGGTTTGGAGGAAGGGGAGAAGATGAGGGGGAACGAATTTAGGGCCCGTTTGATAACGTTTCAAGAAACGCGTTTCTGCCGTTTCTGTGTCCAAAAACAGCAAAAACAGAACAAAAATCGTATGATAAAACTGTTTCGTTTCACTTGTTTTCAGAAATCGAAATTGAAATTTCTACCTATTTATGATTCAAGAAACAACCCAGGCGAAAACAAGTTTACTTGTTTCGCCGTTTCTAGAAACAACGTGTGGCCATTCTTTCGCTGGTTAATATCGACTTCCAAAAACATGACTTATCAAACACCTTCAATTCCGTTTCTGTTTCTAGAAATGGAAATTTATGTTTCTGCCATTTCTTAAAACAGAAACGGTAGAAACGTTATCAAACGGGCCCTTAGTGTTGAGAACCGAAGGAATGGGAGGATCTTGAAGGGGAGGAGGGGGTTGAAAAGATCAGAAAAGAAGCTGAAAGCTTTAGATTTGATATTTTTAGGAGAAGAAAAGGAAGAACCATGTCTGGCAAAGGGAATGTGAATAGAGTAGAGATTATTTCTAGCCTTGAGAGAACGGTTGAAATAAGCAGAATTAGAATCGCCAAGCTCAAGCCATTTAATACGGGATTTTTGCTTAAGAAAACTTTCTTCTTAATCTAGAAGTGAGGAAAACTCGGAGTTGGTATGGGAGGGGTTGTGAAGATCAATCTGGAGGTTAGCTTGAATGGAGGCAATCTTATCATTATAGATCACAACATGTGAAGAAATGTTGCCAAAGGAGGTAGAGTTCCAATGCTTTAGGGCCAGCTTAACATTATTGAGCCTTTTGGAGAAGGCAATGAGGGGACAAACGAAGGAGTGGAGATGGGTAGCCTAGGCTTCTCTAGCTAGGGGGAGGAAGTCTTGGTGGTGGGTTCACATGTTAAAGAATTTGAATGGCTTAGGACCAAAAGGGGTGTAAGGTTGAATGAGGAGAGAGATGGGGCTGTGGTCAGAGATACCAGGGAGCCCGAAGGTGGCATGGGAGAAAGGGAAGGACGACATCCAAGGCTTGTTAACAAGAAACATATCCAACTTGCAAGCAATTCTATTGAAACCATTTCTTCTAGTATACCAAGAGAATTTTGTACCAGACCATCTCAAGTCATGCATGTTAATAACTTCGATGCAATTGTTAAGAGCCTCAACTACAACAGGATCAACGAGGGATCCGCCCATTTTCTCATGGGCAGCTCTGACAACATTGAAATAGCCATCCGTGCCTCTGGGATTGGAGCCCACTTGAGGGGCAATAGAGAGTAGGTTAGCCCAAAGGAGGGATTTGTCCGAAGCCCGATTGAGGCCATAGATCATAGAGAAGGCAAGGGAGAAGGAATTGGGGATTTTAGAAACTGAGAGGTGGATGCATAGGGAAGAGGATTGGGGTGGCATTGAGTTTAGAGAGGTTCCAAAGGACCTAAATATGGCTGAGAGGGGAGAAGAGGTAATTGGAGATAATAGACCAAGACGGGACAATGGAGGCAGCAATGCGAAAGGCTTTATCCTCAGAAACTTTGGTTTTTAAGAGACAGATAAGGTCGAGGCGAGAGGATTTGATGAAGGAGTGAAGCTCAGTTTGCTTGGCTAGAGAGTTCAGACCACGAACATCCAAAAATCCTAGGAGGTCATTGGGAGGCTTGGGGGGAGGGTTGTAAGAACTCAGGGGAGCTGGAAGAGGGGAAGGCCTGAGGAGAGGACTTTTCTTATGATGGCGCCGGTATTCTTGGATGGTGGGAGATTTCTTGCTGGTCTTGTGCTTCTCAATAGGAGTGGTGGCAAAGCGCTTCTTTTTAAGGCCTTTCTTCTGAGAAGGAGATGAACCAGTGGGGCTGTTGTGAAAATATCAGCTAGAGTGTAATCTTCAAATGAATTTGCAGCAGGATCAACAACATGAGATGGTAAGCTAGAAGGGCTTAGAGAGTTGCTAGCCATGGGGGAAGAGCATTTGCCTGAGGGGTAGCAGGCAGATCATTAGTATTGGCATTGCCAGAGAGAGGCGATGAGTTGCAGGCAAGGTTCAATAACTCATTTTGCTTCGGTGTTTTGGTGGGTTTAGAATCATCAACTTGGTGAGATCTCGGCGAGTTGGTGTATTTTTTTTTTTTTTCGGTCGACTGTTTCGGTGGTCAAACGGCCATATTTTGACCTGAAACTTGGTGAGTGGCTTGTTTTAAGGTTAATAAATATGCTTAGAATATAAATTTGCAAAAATATTAGAACGTGATATTGTTTTAGAGTTACACCCTTGTTTGGCAGCAACCGTCGAACTGTTATAGAGATTTTACCTGCTTTATTGCTAGAACAAGATATAATATGATACTAAAACAAATAAATAATGCATCTAAGCCATGATCAAAGCCACCATCAACATTAATTAACTAATATTAAGAGTACTAGAGTAATATACTATACAACTCCCTAATTCACAAGTCCCAACTAAGGTCATCCACTTAGCATATTAGTTACACAACAGAACAACAATAATCATAATGACTATCTAGTATCTACTGGAAATAACTATAACGGCCTGGCTGGATTCCATGCCTAGCACGATGGAGTCGACGTGCATTTTCCTCTGACTGCCCCACAAATTCATGCCATGTTATAGTCTGAGAGAAGAATTGATTTTAACAAATATTTTAATGGCATAATACAACAAATTCAAATATGGTATAGCATAACAAGCATCATATACGCTTCAAAATACTTTAATATTAATCTCTTATTTTTTTTTTTTAAATCAAAACTAAATATTTTTCCCTATTTTTAAAATTAATTTTCAATTATTAATCTATTTTTCATATTTTTCAAAAATTAAAATAAATAATTACCGGGTGGGAAAAAATTTTCACTCTTATAGAGTTGTAGAACAACCATGGGTGAGTAACATATATATAATTGACATCCATCAAAGCAATATTTATCATAAAAAGTAACAATTTATGTTAATGGAAAATGCATTTTTAAACCCAAAAAAAAAAATATTTATGTACAAAAACAAAAAAATTGACTCCTTGAGGTCTTAGATCGGCCTCTAGTGTCTAACATATAAAAAAAATCTAGAAGAATCCAACATGTATTCATATACTATTAAAAAAAAAAAAAAGGGTTTTGGGGAAAGAACTTTACCTTTCCTAAGCTTGGAATGTATAGATCTTGTTGTAGGAATGATTTGGAAGTCAAAATGTGTGATGATATGGCTAATTAGAGGCCAATAGGAGTGATTTGTGTAAAAAATTGCAGCTGGAACCGAGATTTCACCGAAATGGTCGAGACATGCGAGACAGAGTCGAAATTGAGACCTTGTATTTATATGCCTTGCTTTGTAGCAGTTTGGTATCTCACCGAGACGATACCGAAATATTGATCGAGTTGGTGTACAATTAGTAATTCGTAGCAGGTTTTGTTTTGACCAAAAAAAAAAAAAAAAAAAGTCGAAATTGCCAAGATCTCACAGAGATTTAGAACCATGGTTGCAAGTGGGGATGTGAGGGGAAACCTCACATCATTGTCCCATAGAAGGAGAAGTGGTGGGGATGCGAGGGGAAGCCCTGCATCATTGAACCACATAAGGAGTGCTGTAGGGGATATGAGGGGAAGCCTTGCATCGGTGATCTTTCGAGGTAAAGTGAGGAGAAGCTTCACGGAGAAGATCAGCAGGGCCCCACAGAGAAAGGCCATAGAGGTCATCAAAGGCAGAGGCCTCAAGAGCATCGATGCCGGCGATAGGAAGCTCATAGGAGTCTTCTAGGGGATTGTGGGTAGCTAATGGAGAAGGATCCACAGATAGGTGATAGTAGGGTGAAGGAGAAGCCTTCGAACAGGGGGAGTGGGCATGAGGCGTGCCCCAAAAGCAAGTATAGTCAGGCGGTTGGATTTCAATCCAATTCTTGGAGGCTGAAAAGAGGTGGGGTTTTGACATCCAAGCCCAGTAAGGATGGGGTGAGGGTTAAAGGAGAGGATTAGAAATGGTTTGATTTAAGTGTGTTAAATGATTCGGTTGGTGGTGGGCCGAAGAGGGAATGGATAGGATAGGGCCCATGGTCGGTGTGGGAAGAATAGGAGGTAAGGATGAGGGATTAGGAGGAAAAGGAGAGGGGTGGATCGAAGGAGGGGTGATGTGAGGAGGCAAGGACACTTGCGAAAGAGGCAGAAGGGAAGGATGGCAGAAGTGGGTGAGATATCAGCGGTGATGTGGTTGGTCGGGCGACGGATGGGAGAGGTGGAGGATGTAGGCGTGTCAGCCCTAGATCGAAGGGAGGCAGCAGGGGATGGATCTCCCATACAAGAGTGGGGAGATCCCAATACCTCGAAAGGTTTTCGACCGATGGGGAAAGCTTGAAGGACCGAAGGTTCTAACGAGGAGTCATTACTGGCTAAGGAAGAGGCACGAGAGGAGGCATTGGCCAGAAAAGGATGTCTGGAAGAACAACGGGATGAATCCCTAGATCTTCTTTGGCCACGGCTGGGGTTGTCAGAAGAAGGGACACCACCGGGAAAGTGAGGCGGCTGAAAGATAGGGAAACCAGTGGTAGAGATCTCTAGAGGACCAGAATTAGAAGGGTTTCGAACTGAGAGGGAGCAATTCTGTTGGTAGCAGACAATGGGTGGATGGTGGCGAGATCCAAAGGTTTTCATAGGGGAATATGGGCATTTGTCAGTATTGTGACCAAAGACTTTACAGGATAAGCATTGAGGGGGGATCCAATCATATAAGACACACTGACACAGAGTGTGACCTTCTTCATCCAGGACTGTGACCATGGATGGGGGGAGGATTCAGCTGAAGCTTCAACACAGATTTGTGCTAAAGATAATGTCTTTTTTTCGGGTTCTGGTATTGGAGAATAGGGGTGTACCAATGATCAATCCAATGATGCTTAGCCCTGAGGACACCAGAATGCAAATGGAGGTTAGGGAGAACCAACCCACAGGGGAATGGTTTGGAGGTCAACCTTGTGGAGTTTGGTGTCCCATTGGAGTAAGAAGATGGGTGTTTTTTCTTCCAACTTGCCATGGACCACTTTCTAGAATTCTGACTATCTTCATCAAGGGAGAAGTTGAAAAGAAAGATGCCAT
Organism: Macadamia integrifolia; assembly: GCF_013358625.1. NCBI lineage: Eukaryota > Viridiplantae > Streptophyta > Magnoliopsida > Proteales > Proteaceae > Macadamia > Macadamia integrifolia. Next base: position 34,019 of record NW_024868393.1, on the reverse strand, counting down.
TGTCTAAGAGGAAGATGTCTATGGATCCTTTGGGTATCCATTGTTTGGAGAGGGATGATTTGGCAATGGGGAAAGGGGGTCTGCTACCCAAGAAATGCCCTACCAGGCAGTGTTTCCATTTATCGATTTCAGAAGAGAGAAACCCATAGGGGTAGAGGCCAATATGCTGGTTGTAGAGGGAGGAATGTAGTGGAGGGAGAAGTGGTCATTGGAAGGAGAAGGAAAGGAGTTCCAAGGAAGAGGTTCAAGGGGGGGGGGATGTGGGAAGATTAGGCAGGAGGTAGGGGAGGGTTGGTGGCGGAAGTGGTGGAGATTCCGGTGGGAGGACCCGTCGGGAGGGAAGAGGACATTGGGGGCTCAGGGAGTCATCGTTGGTGGGGGAAGAGGGAATCAGGTCAGCAACCACTTTGATAGTTATTTTGTTCATGTGTATTCAATATGGGAGCGTTGTAGGAGTGACTCAACATCTACCTGTTTTACTTTGGTGGCCACTTAGAATTTAGAAGCAAGGAAATGTGTTTCACAAATGCTTGAGAGTATTTTAAGCACTTTTTTTTTTTTTGGTACATATTTTAAGCACATCATTATTCCAAAGAATGATTTTTGTGTAATTTATCAATCTATTATTTATGTTTTTAACCTTCAAATATGAATAAAATTGTAGGATTAAAAGGCGCAAGGTGGATGAGTTGGAAATTTCAGAGAACTCTCAGGGGACAACTTCACATGAAACCATAAAACAGGAACCAGGTGCTTTTTCCTGATAAGTTAGATGATATTTCTTTTCCTTCTCTTCATTTCATTGGTTTAACAGTAGATGTTACTTTGTTAAGATCTGACATACAACAAATCCTGCATATGGCAAATACTACTTTTTTTCCCCTTTGTTTTGGTAGATATATAGCAAAGAATTGTAATGTTTGGAAACTATTTTCATAAAAAGTGCAGGATATTTCTTCCAGGTTTCTGAATTCCGAACTTGATTTGAGCTCGGAAACCGGTTTCAGATTTTGATAATCCCCCCTGTTCCCTTCAAGATTATTTTCTGGAAGTATAGTAGAGGTGTGAAGCTAATTCAGCAAATGTTTGGCTCTAGGCTCCAACTCGATCTTGTGGTAGACTGCCCTCCTGGGGGACACTTTGCAACTAACTTGTGGGGCATGACATCCCCCAATTCCTCAAGTACTTGCTGCACTTACTGAGAAAGAAGTTGTCTTGGTATTGGATCAGCTCTTCTGTTAGCATGAACATGAATTAGATTTTATTCGTCTTGTTTATTCTTAAGAGAAATGACATGAGCAATTCAGATCCGAAAAGGAGAAGGGCCGGTGGTGGGCATTTGGGAAAGTTGGGCTGATTGGGTGTCTTCATTCAAGCGACGGTACAGAAGAACGAAATGAAGTGAGAGGCCAGGGGGCAGGGAAAAGAGTCGAGTCGATCAGGCTCGACGACCGGGAGAAGCAAAATGAGATCAGGATTTGGCATAGAAAAATCCTTTGCTAAGTACTAGTAGCTTGACCTTGAACAGTATATGATTGGACACAAGGTTTAAGATCTCGATCTCACCCCTAATCTCGTTAAGCCAAAAAACAGAGATCTGGCGAGATCTTGCATTTTTCCCCAGTTGACTCGGTGGTTGGTCTGAGTGGTCATATGGTCTTTGTAGCCTCTGAAACTTCCCATTTACCCTATTTTAGGCCTTCTAAACAGTGGAAACATCAGTTTTTTAAAAATCAAACCTAAAAAGATACTTTGACTTCATACTGTATGTATGTAGTTTCCAACTCTTCGTACTCTAGAGCTAGTATGCTCTATTCCACAGTCCACATTCCATACACGACACAACATCTAATACTTTTAGAAGTTAAAACACATATAATCAATTTAAAAAGTGTAAGTAATCGTAAGAATTTAAAAGACATCATAGATAATTAATAATTGTTTAACATTTAACATTGATGACTGATGAGTCACATTCACATACATTGAAATGACATAAGATAAGCCACATAACTACATTGGTACAGTACATATTACATAACACATGTAGATATATTACAATAGTGTAGGAATGAAGTTTGGCAAGCAAAAGCACCAAAATCCTATCAACAATGTGTTTTTTTTCTTCAAAGAGTAGCGAGAGAGGTGAGTTTTGGGCTGTTTCTCGACGAGATGAGGTCAAGATATGGTTGATTTTGTGTATCACCTCTTATCTAGTCTTAGAAAATCTATAAAGAGAGATATTAGAGAGATCTTGCCGAGATCTTAAACCATGACTGGGCATTTGCTAGAGGTGTACTCATGAATAGGCTTAATCATATTTTAAGGTTTCATGTCCTTATTAGGGTTATGTGACATGCCACTATTACATATATATATTATATTATATTATATATATATATTGAATTAAGTGGGAGTCTCAACACAAAGTTGTGACTCTTAAGGTTACAACCATCCCTTTGCTCTTCTTTTTATTATTTATATGGTATTAGAGCTTTATCCTTAGGTGCTGAGACACTTCTATATTTCCTATTCCAATCATCACAAGTTCTGCTTTCAATCAATATTGATTGAATCATCAAGGTTCTAGTTTGGGGTTTCTCTGGGTTTTCCTTCTGAAAGCCTTAAGAACTAGGTCTCATCTATGATGATTACTAATTTATGGAGTGAAGATTGAAGGAAGTTTAAGATTTTGTGGTGAAATTGATTTTTTTGTCAGGGTTATGAAGAGATTTTGTCAGGGATTTGAGAAAAATCTATTTTTGTTAAGATTTTTGTGGATCGATTTTGTCAGGGTTTTGAGAAGTTGGTTGATATTTGTTGAAGGGTTCCTTGGGATTGATTAGTGTGTTGGATCCATCTCTTTGTGGATTGACCCAACTTTTCAGGGTTTTGGGATCGATTTTTTCTAGAGTGGGGTTCTTGAGATCGATTTTTGCAGGGTTTTTGTGGATCAATTCTTGGTTCTTGTTCGTAATTCTTTGTTGATTTCTTTGCATCCATGGCTGAAGCAAAGACTGCTGTTGTTAAGGGTTGTATCATCATCCTCTCATAGAATCACAGAGAAGAACCTTGTTGGGGCTACCTACTTTGAACAATGGAAGAAAATTGTGCAGTTGGTTTTGATTGGTTATCAACAGGATCATCTGATGAAGACTAAACTTGCTGTAGATGCTATGTGGGATACTGTTGATGCACGAATTCTAGGGCAATTTCTAAACTCTATGGAGATTTCAATTGTCGATATTGTCACCCATATTGATACTGTGAAGGACTTGTGGGATTATTTGAATGTACAGAACAATTTCATTTGTTTTTATGAATCATCTCAAGAGTTCTATCAGATTGATCTGAAGGGTCATCCTTTGGCTGAATACTTTGCTGATTTTAAGAGGATGTATAAAGAATTGAATTCTCTGCTTCCTATTACTAGTGATGTGCAGCAAATGCAGAACCAGAGGGAGCCACTCACAGTTATGGGCTTTCTGGGTGGTCTTCGAACATAATATGATTTTGTTCATTCTCATATCCTAGGTGACAAGGTAGCGTCTCTTGTTGATACTTCTCGAGTCTTACGAGTATATCGAGAGAGTACTTGTGATTCTACACATTGGATAGGTTAGCTCTTGTGTCTTAGCACACTAATCGTGATTGTACATGTGGCATAGGTAATGTGAATGAAAAAGGGCAAACTACTGGTAATTTCATATCCTCAGACAGTTCAAGAACAATACGAATATGCCATTATTGTGGCAAACCAGAGCATATCCAACATTTTTGGTGGAAACTTCATGGCAAACCTTCTCAGAAGGAGTTTGCTAATTCAACAGCACATATTGAGACCAATACTCCACCTGGACCATTTGAGAGTAAGATGGTTATGATGACAGATGATGAATTTGTACGGTACAATCAATTTTCTCCATTGCTACTTTTATCCAGACCGATAATGCCAGTATATGTCTATCTTCTTCTCGTCCCTAGATCATTGATTCAGGTGCTTCGGATCACATGTCTTGTGTTTCAAGGATATTTTCCTTATTTCAGAAATCATGTTCCGGTGTCACTTTAGCTAATGGTTCTTTGGTTCGTGTTAATGGCACTGGGACAGTTCATCCCAATATTTCTTTGTCCTTATCGTTAGTTCTTCATCTGTTGCAGTTTCTTTTAACCTTTTTTTTGTAAGCAAACTTACATGTGCTTGCAATTGTTCCATAACCTTTTATCTTGATTCTTATGTTTTTTAGGACTTTATGACGAAGAAGATGATTGGTAGAAGACGTGAATTGGGGGTTTATCTTCTTAAAGATGATACTCTTTCAATTGTTTGTTCGAATGTTCTGTCTCCACATCAAGTTCACTGCCGCCTGGGTCATCCGTCTATGCAGAGTTTACAATGGCTTGATTTTAGTTTTAATTCCCTTTTTAGCTTAGAGTGTGAGTCTTGTCAGTTTGGGAAGCTTTATCGTGTGACCTATCTCCCTTGTGTTCATAGTTTTTTAAGGCGGTAAGGCGACGGAGGCATTTGAGGGTCTTTCGGAGCGCCTTAGCGATAAGGCGGGCATAAAGCGTCGCCTTATTGACTAAAGCGTTCCTGTGTAATTTTTTTTATAAAACCAATCTATTTGGCTCAAATCCTAGTTGAATCTTATAACTCATATGTTAAATAAATATTAAAGGTTCATATTCATACCAATGTAAGATATTCATCAAGAAAACAAATCAATAAAGTGAATAAACTAAGTTCATCTTCATCAATCATCGATCATCATAACATATTAACATATAATATAAATACATAATTATGAAGCAAAATTATAAAAATAAAGAAAAGAAGACATAAAAAAATACAAGTATTTATTATACTTACCTCTATGATGCCAAAATGAGTGCCTAAGCCCTAAGATCATCCACTATATTTCTACTCCTGTCAATGAAGAATGAAGCTCACCGCTGTACTGCCGGAGCAAAATGGTCGCCTAGATAAGTGGTTCTTCCTTGTTCTTTGATTCCTTCTCAAAGCCTTTTCTTAAAACCTTTGACAAAATCCAAACCCTGTTTGTGAATCGTGTTTTTGTTTTGTTTGTTTTGGTATGTGGAGTAAAGTTGATCCCATACATCTCAAGTGTTAATAAAATCATACACCTACCAATAAAAAATCTATATTTGGAATCTTCATCAAGTAATTTTAAAATGTGTTTAAAAAAAAAAAAACCCATAAGGCGCCACTTCACGTAAGGCGGAGCACTGCCTTACTATCTCTAGACCGCATCAGCGCCAAGGCGCTAGTAAGGCGTCGCCTTAGCAGCGCCTTAAAAACTATGCTTGTGTTAATAAATAGTCTGCGCATACTTTTGTTTTG
>NW_024868393.1:0-27233 GCF_013358625.1 Macadamia integrifolia | reverse complement strand
GAAGTCTGTCTAGGATATCTATTCTCAGGTAGGGAATGATGCTCAAGTCTTTGAGCTGCGCCAGAAGGTTCGTGATATAAGGCAGAGAGGGCTCACTCTATCCAAGGATTAAAGTATCAGTATCGGTCGTCGTATCGATCGGCCAAAATTAAGATGCGTATCGGAGAGTATCGTATCGTATCGGAGATACACTAAGATACGCTAAAGATACACACATAAATGGATAGGAAACATTTTTTTAAACACTTTTGCATAAAGAATTTGTTAAAAAAGCTATTGATAACATGTATTATGCATAAACACTAAATTGAGGGTATCGTACTAAGAATTCAACGTTTGTAGTTGTCCCATAAACGTAAAATCCTTGTTCAACCTTGTTTTCCACTTTAGTTAGAGAGAAATATGGCTGACAGCAATTTTGGAACAAAAACCCTTCAAAAAATCGTGTTTTTCTAAAAAATTACCCATCTTGGCCATTATATGACCATAGCGCACTGTATCGGTACATACCGATACTCACCGATACGTATCAATACTCACCGATACGTACCGATATATATCGATACTCACCGATATGTGCCAATATATACGATACTTACCGATCGATACATATCGATACGTACCAATACATATCGAAACGTACATTTTACCTCAATTTTATAATTTTCATAGTTGTATCGAGGCATATCGTATCGTATCGATGTGTATTGGTGGTGTATTGATGCATATCGGTATGTATTGTAGGATATATATCGATACGAAAGGATTTTAAAAATTTCATGTATCGTATCGGTCGGCTAAATTTAAGATACGTATCGGAGGGTATCGTATCGGTATTGGAGATACTTAAAACCATGACTTTATCACAGTACTATTATGAGTATACTCCTTCCAGCCCTGCAGTTGTCACCAATTTTCATAAGCGAGAGGACAAAATTAGAGTCTATGACTTTCTGGCAGGTCTGAATATGGAGTTTGATCAGCTGTGGACTCATGGTTTAAAGTATCTCGATACGATACGATACCCCTCCGATATGTATCTTAAATTTAACCAACCGATACGATGACAGATACCGATACTTTAATCCTTGATCTTTAACATATCTTAACGTATATCTGATACGATACGATACGATATCCTCCGATACGTATCTTAAATTTAGCCGACCGATACGACGATCGATACTGATACTTTTATCCTTGGGGCCATGCGGTCCAAGTTTTTGAGTCTTAACCGTTTCCTACCTTAGATTAAGCCTATGTTGTGATCTAACTTGAGGATAGTCGACGTGAAATTATGCGTCCATAGCCAGCCGCCACTCATACTGAGAGATTTGTAGTTGTCTCTGGAACTCAGTCCTTTAATGCAGCCCCACAGCTTGGTGGCTCCTCTACCAGGATTCTAGTGAAGTGCGATTACTGTGGGAAGGAGCGTCACACCGAGGAGCGCTGTTGGAAGCTTCATAGCTGTCTTGCTGATATATCTGGCAAAGGATAAGGGAAGGGTGGTGCCGGTACTCCTAGGTAGGCCAACTACACTGAGAGCCCTGACTCTGACTCTGACTCTGACTCTGCTCCTAGCACCTCAGCGGCTTAGCTATCATCTGATGAGCCTACTGCCTTCTGATGCCTCTTAACACGTTCGGACTCTCCTACACGAACCACTACGAGCTCTGCTCATTCCACCCCTTCTGGGTCAGGTTTCTCCTTCTGTGGCCATACTATGTCCCTTTTACCCCTTGGATTATAGACTCTGGGGCTTCTGATCATATGACAGGCCGTTTGCCTCTTTTCTCATAGTACACTACCTGCCCTGGTAATGATAAGGTCAAGTTGGCTAACGGGACTTGTTCCACTATTTTGGGAAAGGACTCTGTTAGTTGTACTCCTTCTTTATCCATCTCTACTGTATTGTATGTTCCTTCTTTTTCCACTAACCTTTTGTCCATTAATAGTCTTACTTCTAGTCTTAATGGCAAAGTCACCTTTTTCCCGTTTCATTGTGTCTTTCACGATTTGGTGACATAGGCAACGATTGGCTCTGGTAGGGTACGTGGTGGTCTGTATCTGCTTGGTGATGACTTGGCATTGGTCTCTGTTCAGGCTCTTCAGACATATTCTACGTCACCACCCATCTCTGAGTTACTACAGTGGCATTGTTGGTTGGGACATCCCCTTTTGGGAACTTTAGCTAGATCTTTTCCTTCCTTTAAGAATTGTAATTCGAGCAAGTTTTTTTGTGAGGCATGTGTTTTAGCCAAACAAACTCGAATCACTTAATTTTTTTCTAGAAATAAAAGTGCCACTCCTTTTTCATTGATACATTATGATATTTGGGGTCCATCCTGCTATGTATCTGCCATTGGTTATCGGTGGTTTGTCGTTTTTATTGATTATCATTCTCGGACCACTTTGGTTTATATGATGCGAACCAAGGGCGAAACCTTCTGTTGCTTTCAGCAGTTTCAGTTTCATCGCATGGTTCAGACTCAGTTTGGTGCTAACATTAAGATCCTTCGAAGCGACAATGGTCGTAAATACTTCGATGGGTCCTTTTAGGCTTACCTTTCCTATCATGGGATGATCCATCAGATTAGTTGTGTGGATACTTCGGTTTAATGGGGTTGTTGAGTGTAAGAATCGCCATCTTTGTGAGGTGGCACACTCTCTTATGTTTGAGATGTATGTTCCTTCCTAGTACTGGAGTGACATGATTCTCAATGCTGTCTTTCTTATCAACCGAATGCCTTCTCGGGTCCATTCCTTCTGCTCCCCTCTGGATCTGCTCCAAGGTTTCGTTGCTTTTCTTGTTCCTGCTAATGTATTCGGTAGTGTTTGCTATACTCGTGATCATCATCCTTATGGAAAGTTTGATCCTTGTGGTCCCAGTGTATTTTTTTGGGATATGCTCCTACTCAGAAAGGCTATCGGTGTTTTCATCCTTCCACTTGACATTGGTTTGTGACTATCGATGTTGTCTTTCATGAATTTGCTTCATACTACACTGCTACACCTCTTAAACGGGAGTCTCCTTCCATCGTGGAAGATGTGCCATCGCCTCCTAAACTTGCTATCCCTACTAGTATCCCATTTTAGGGAGAGGAGTGATACTCCTACTTCTCCTCCGCCAACAGACATAGACCACTACACATTTAACATCTACCCAGCTATGCAACTTGTCTCCTCTCGAGCCTATTCTTGTCCCCCCTTGGGCCCAGGTAATTCTCCTTCTCCTTCTCCTTCTATTGATCCATCTCTTGAGTTGCCTATTGCTGTTCATAAAGGCTGTAGGTCTTGTACTTTACATCCTATTGCTAAAACTGTTTCTTATGACTCACTTTTCCTTCCTACTATAGTTTTGTGTCTTCTCTTTTCTCTGTTCATTCCTCATACCTAGTAGGAAGTGAGTGTAGACTCACAATGGCAGGCAGCAATAGTTAAAGAGATGTAGGCTCTGAAGAAGAATGACAGTTGGGATATGGTGTGTCTTCCCTCAAAAGAAGATAATTGGGTGTAAGTGGATCTTCACAGTAAAACAGAAGGCTGATGGTACAGTGGATTGATACAAGGCCAAACTTGTTAAGGGCTTCACTTAGACTTATGGGATTGACTACCAGGAGACTTTTTTCTCCAATTGCTAAGATGAACGCAATTCTTGTTTTCTTAGCTTTTGCTGCCAACTTAGATTGGGATCTCCAGTAGTTAGATGTGAAGAATGCCTTCCTTTATAGGGAACTTGATGAGGAAGTGTATATGGACATTCTTCCTAGGTTCATTTGCTCCAAAACCCAAGGGAAGGGATGCAAGCTAAAGTGTGCATTGTATGAGCTGAAGCAATCCCCTCGTGCTTGGTTTGAGCGTTTCCATAAGGCTATGGTTGCTATAGGCTACTCTCAAAGCAATGCCGACTATCTCTATTCATTAAGAGATTTGGTATGATCTTGTTGTTAGTGGTGATGATCTAGTGGTAGAAATCTCTCGCCTCAAAAGATACTTGAGTGAGGAATTCGAGATCAAAGATCTAGGACAACTTTATTACTTCTTTGGCATTGAAGTTGCCAGGTCTTCTCGTGGGATCTACTTGTCTCAGTAGAAGTATGTGCTTGATCTTTTTTATTAGATAGACATGTTTGGGTGTGAGCCAGCAGACACTCCTATTGAAGCTAACGGTAACCTGAGTAGTAAGGAAGGTGTTCTTGTAGATAAAGGGAGATATTAGAGATTCGTGGGGCGCTTGATCTATCTTTCTCATACACGCCCTGACATAGCATTTGTCGTGAACCTGGTTAGTCAGTACATGCATGATCTCTACTCGATTCATATGGAAGCTATATTGCGTCTTCTCTGGTACTTGAAATTTGCCCCAGGATGTGACATCCTTTTTTCTCCTCATGATCACCTTCGGGTGGAGGCTTTCACGGATGCTGATTGGGCATGTTTCCCTGATGACTGTAGGTCTACTACTGGTTATTGCAACTTTGTTAATGGTAACCTTGTTACATGGCGAAGCAAAAGAGAAAGCTATGGTTGCCTATTCAAGTGCCGAAGCAGAGTTCCTTGCTATAGCACATTGCGTTTGTGTGCTCCTATGGCTTCATGGTCTTCTCACAGATTTTACTGTCTCTGCCACCCTTCCTATGAAGCTCTTTTGTGATAGCAAATTTTCCATTAGCATTGCTCACAACCCTCTCCATCATGATCAAACCAAGCATGTGGAGATCGATCGACACTTCATCAAAGATAAGCTGGATATAGGTCTTATCACTGTGACTTTTTTCCTAGTAGTGAACAACTTGCTGATGTATTTACTAAAGGTCTTAGCAGTGAGATGTTTCATCCGATTATCTGCAAGTTGGGCATATGTGATATACATGCACCAACATGAAGGAGAGTCTTGTAATAATGGGTTTTAGGGAAAGTGTCAGTTTCTAAGGAACCCTAAGGTGTTTAATGGTTTTTGTAATTCTCTAGAACTTTTTCTCCATTATTATAAATAAAGAGGGTTGGTGTCATAATTGACACAAATTATCACCCCAACCAACAGCTTTTGAACCCCATGGTCACATACCTGGCCATGGGTACTTACGTTTTTTGGACCATAGTTAGTTTGCCCAACTGAAAACTGCTATTTTACTCATAGATGACGAGATCATAGACCAACGAGATCAAAAGTCTGTCTCTTCATTGGATGGATTTTCAACACAAAATCTGGATGATTGATCACCTTATTTAAAGAAATCATATAATTTTAACATGTTTCATTTATGTAGGATTGACATTGGAAAGTCTTACACTTCTACATTGCCCTATTACGTTTTGTGTATGGAGTTTTATCTTGGCAAAGTTTGGGTGGTGCTATTTCACTCCTTGCAACTTCTTAGCTCTTATTGATGCCTAACTGAGATGGGTTATGAAGGCTTCTTTCTCTTAGGTATATATGTTTTTAAGGGTGGTAGTTTTAGTATATTCCATTTATATAGAATACTGATACTCGATGTTACCTTTCCTGTATTACTTGTACTTTTAATCTTCTGATATTACACTTTTTGTATATTTTGGGTTTTCCATCTCCTTTCATTAATTATTGTATGACTTAACCAAAAAATATGAAGAAACCAATGCATTGAACTAATGCTGGGTTTTCCACCTCCTTTAAGTATGTTAGTTATAGATCTATTGATCTGCATTGAACTAATGCTGGATCTTTGGGTTTTATTGCGTGAAAAAGGAAAATATTTGGAAGGAACCAAACCCTCTTCCAGATTGAACCAATTGATTTTGATGGACTCTGAGCACCATATAAAATAACCACTTTAACCATTTTCCATCAATGAGCATCATTCATGAAAATAAAAAAGATGATGTATTCATGTTTTCTTCTCTCTCCCCCCCCCCCTTTTTAATGCTAAGGGGACACTGGAATCACTTGCAGTGAGGGTATTGATCTCTGAGCACTACATTAGTGCTTTGGAAGTTCTCAACCACTCAAACCACTGGTGTTTGTCCTTTTCATTCTGAAACCTAAGTTTCTATTTCTTGAGTTTTAGGAGTAAGGACATTTTAGTCCTATCGAGTTCTATTATGTATCAGGGTACTGGGGTATTCTTGTCATTGCGCTAATGTTGGAACTTATATATATATATATATATATCAAGGGAATGACCTACGACAGGCCATTCTGGTCAGAGCTGTAGGCTAGTTCCCCTATTTGGGACTGATTTGTGCTCTCGCTTCTCTCTTTTCTCTCTTCTGTCTTCTTCTCTTCTTCTTCTCTTTTCCTTCTTTGGTTTGATTGCAGGATTCTGGAATTATAACATGGTATCAGAGCCTTTGTGATCAAATCTAGAATTCATACATTCCTCTTTGCGATTTCTTTCTTCCGCTGAACCTTCTACTGTTGCATTTATTATGGATTAAATCATATGGAGTGATTATTTTTGGATCGTGGTGTGATGTTACTGAATTGAAGATTGAAGACCTGAGATCGGTGCCACCAATATTTTGCCCTAATCGATTTTTAGCAGGGTTTTTATACCCATTGGTTTTTTTATCCCTGTGGCTCTGCTTTGGTAACTATTTTTTGGTGATGGCTATGGTGGGATCAGGTCTTGATATTTTGGCTCTGTACTATAATCATCTATTCTATGGTACTGTAAAGATATGCATACAGGTGATTTATTATTTGCCTCTACATCTGCAATCCTTTCTTTTATACCTATTTTTTGGTTCCTCATGGTTGAGACCAAAACTACCTCTACTGCTACTACGTCTCCCTCGGATAATGTGAATCTTCAGATTACCTTCATCAAGCTTAAAGGAAGTTCGAACTACCTATTTTGGGCTCAATTTGTGAAGGTTTATCTTATGGCCAAAGATAAACTTCAATATACTACCTTTGATCCTCCTCCATCGTCTGATAAAGGATATAAGGACTGGATGAAGGAAAATGTATTAATTTTGATTTGATTGTGAAATAGTATGGAACCAGATGTCACTACCAATGTTATGTTCCACACTACTGCAAAAGGGGTATGGGATGATCTGAAGGAAACATACTCTCAGGAGAAGAATATGACTCGTATCTATGATATCTATAAGAAGCTGTTTCAATTTCGCTAATCTGACAAGTCCCTACCAGAATACTACAGTGCTTTCAGGGGGAATGGTTGAAGAACTCAATGTCTGCCAACCCTTGACCACAGATATTGACAAGCTAAAAGCTTAGCGTAACGAATTCTTTGTTTCCAAATTCTTGGCTGGCTTGAATGATGACTTGAAGGCAGTGAAGGGTCACTTACTTGCTGGCCACACTGTCCCTACACTGAATGATACCTATTCAAGACTTCAACTTATCACATCTTCTACTAAACCTGATCAGTCCACCAAAGACAATTCAACCTTTCTTGCTAACCGTGGACGTGGGGGAGGCCGTTTGTCTATTGGTTGGGGTTCTAGTGGACGACACTTTGATCATGGACAGCAATCTGATCGTTCTTCTCGCCAGTGCTCTTACTGTAGGAAGTCCAACCATACTGTAGAGACTTGCTGGGCAAAGCATGGCAAGCCAGAGTGGGCAACCCATCTAGCCAATCATACAGTGTCAGATGATGGTATTGACCTGGTGTCTCCTAATGATACTAAACTAATGACTTGTTCAGGAGATTCTTCTACCAGTCTATGTGATGATATCAATCAGTTAGTAAGGCGTTCACAGACTCTTGAGGCATCCTCTAATACATCCAATGGGGCATCTACATCCACTGCTACCTTGGCCCAAGCAGGTACATCAACCCTTCTTACCACTACTTCTACCTCCTGGATTATTGATTTAGGGACCTCTGCTCATATGACTGGTTAGTCATCTATGTTTAAGTCATTTTCTCCCAATACCACCTCTACATCTGTTGTTCTTGCAAATGGTGCTTTAACCACTGTTTTAGGTAATGGTACTATCTCACCTACCACTTCACTTAACTTGTCCTCAGTGTTACATGTTTCCCAATTTCCATTAAGTCTCCTCTTAGTAAGTCAGTTAGCCAGGTCATTAAATTGCTCAGTAACCTTCTTTCCTTCTTATTGCATTTTTCAGGATCTTCACATGAGGAAGACGATTGGTGGAGGGCGTGAAAAAGATGGTTTATATTATCTCTACTATGGCACTCCTACTACTGCAACAGCCGTTGGGGATGTGACTCCTTTTAATGGCACTGTCGTTTAGGTCGTTTGTCTTTGTCTAGGTTGAAAATTTTATTTCCTAGTTTTAAGTCTATGCTAAAATTAGAGTGTGACGCTTGTGAGTTGGGAAAGCATCACCGTGTGTCTTTCCCATCTCGCTTTGTGACTTGGAGTCCGTCTTTATTTTCAATAGTTCATTCAGATGTTTGGGGTCCTTGTAGAGTCGGTAATAGATTTGGATTTTGATATTTTATGACTTTTGTGGATGACCACTCTCGTTTACATGGCTGTACCTGTTGAAGGATCAATCTGAATTTTTATTTGTGTTTCAAACTTTCTATATGAAATAAAAACTCAGTTTGGCATTTTAATTAAGGTTTTTCGTTCTGACAATATAAACCAAAATGATATTTCTGCTTTTTATGCTACCCGTGGGATGATACACCAAACTAGCTGCTCTTATATACCCCTCAACAAAATGTGGTGCTTGAGCGCAAAAATCGGCATCTCTTCGAGGTAGCACGGGCAATTATGTTTCATATGCATGTTCTGAAATTTTTTTGTGTGATGGGGTTTTAACTACTTGTCACTTAATTAATCGTATGCCATCTTCGGTTCTGTCCGACCGGTTTCCATTTTCTATTGTTTTTCCTAACTTGCTAAGTTTTTCGGTTCCTCGTGTTTTTGGCTATATGTGTTTTGTTCACAACTTGCATACTCTGTTTGATAAATTATCTCCTAGGTCCACTAAATGCATCTTTTTGGGTTATTCCCGTACTCAGAAAGGGTATAAGTGCTATGACCCAGTCACTCACCGAAATTTTGTTAGTGCTGATGTGTCCTTTTTTGAAGGTACAATTTTTTTTTTCTTCCAGGCATCCTAGTCCGGGATTGAGTGGACTTCTCTAGGTCCTCCTATCCCTACTCTCATTCCATTTCCTGATGTCCCTAGTACTAGCGTCACACCTCCTTTATAGGTTTATCAGCGCATAAAGAAGCTCGGACAGCCCAGTGTCGTTACCGTTACTCTAGTTGATTTGCTCCCTCCATTACCGCCCTCCTCTGGTGAAGCTCCCATCCCTCTAGTTCCGGATGACTTACCAATCGCTCATCGTAAAGGTACATGCACTTGCACTAAAAAATCTATGGCTGTGTATCCCATTGATAAATTTGTTTCCGTGTCTCATCTTCCATCAACTATCTATGGTCTTGCATTGTCTCTTTCTACTCATACGATTCCCAAATCTCATGTTGACGCCTTGAGTATCCTTAGATGGAAAATTGCCATGGATGTAAAAATGGATGCTCTCTTGAACTGTTCCACCTGGAGCCTGGTAGATTTACCTCATGGTAAGGACTTGATGAAGTGTTGCTGGGTTTACATTATTAAGTATCATTCTGATGGTTCTGTTGAGCGGTTAAAAGCCCGTTTGGTTGCCAAGGGGTATACTCAGATATATGGGGTTGGTTATTTTGAGACATTCTCTCTGTTGCTCGGCTGGACTCTGTTTGCCTCCTTATTTCTCTTGCTGTTAACTATGATTGGCCATTGTTTCAGTTGGACATCAAGAATGCATTTTTATATGGTGACTTGTAAGAAGAAGTGTATATGGAGCAACCTCCTGGGTATATTGCTCAGGGGGAGAATAGAAGTTGAGTGTCGTTTACACAAGGCTATATGGACTTAAATAGTCCCCTCGGGCATGGTTTGACAAATTTAGTACTATTGCGGTAACTTGTGGGTTTTCCCAATGTTATTTTGATCACTGTGTCTTTGTTCATTTCAGAGGTAATAAATTGGTTGTCATAGTGGTTTATGTGGATGATATTGTCCTCACTGGTAATGATGAGATAGGAGTTTCTGAAGTTAAGAACTACTTACAACAACACTTTTAGACAAAAAACTTAGGTCAGCTTCACTATTTTCTTGGGATTGAAGTGGTTAAATGCAAGAAAAGGATCAATTTATCTCAAAGAAAGTATGTGTTGGATCTATCTGATACTGGTATGCTTGCATCCAGACCTGTGGATATCCCTATGGATTCTCACCAGAAGTTTGGTGTTAGTGATGGTGTACTTCTCTAGAATGTGCATCAGTACAGGAGTTTAGTTGGCAAGTTGATATATCTTACGGTCACAAGACCTGACATTTCTTATGTTGTTGGAGTTGTTAGTCAATTCATGTAGTTTCCTCAGAAAGCACATTGGGATGCAACTATTCGTGTTTTTTAGAATTTAAAGGGTGCTCTTGTTAAAGGGTTGATCTATCGCCCTAATCGGCATATGGATCTGCTTGGCTACTCCGATGCTGATTGGGCTGGCTCTGCTAGTGATTGTAGGTCCACTACAGGTTATTGTACCTTTGTTGGAGGTAATCTGGTTACATGGCGAAGTAAGAAGTAGACTACCATTGCCCGGTTTAGTGCTAAAGTAGAATACAGAGCTATGACTCACACCATTAGTGAGTTGATGTGGTTACGGTCGTTACTTTTGGAGTTGGGTTTTCCCATAAATAAACATATGAAGATGTACTGTGAGTCCATGGTTTAAAGTATCTTCGATACCGATACGATACCCTTCGATAAGTATCTTAAATTTAGCCGACCGATACGATACACACCAATACCATACATGGAATTTTTAAAATCCTTTCGTATCGATATATATCCTATGATACATACTGATATGTAGCAATACACCATTGATACACATCGATACGATACGATATGCACCGATACGACTCTATGGAAAATATAAAATCGAGGTGAAATGTACGTTTTGATATGTATCGGTACGTATCGGTATGTATCAATCTTTATATATCGGTGAGTATCGGTATGTATCAATCGGTACATATCGGTGAGTATCGGTATGTACTGATACAGTGTTATATGACCAAGATGGGTAATTTTTCAGAAAAAACACGATTTTTTGAGGGGTTTTTGTTCCAAAGTTGCTGCCAGCTATATTTCTCTCTAACTAAAGTGGAAATCAAGGTTGGGAACAAGGATTTTACATTTATGGGATAACTACAAACCTTGAATTCTTAGTGCGATACCCTCAATTTAGTGTTTATGCATAATACATGTTATCAATAGCTTTTTTTAACAAATTCTTTATGCAAAAGTATTTAAAAAAAAGTTTCTTATCCATTTATGTGTGTATCTTTAACGTATCTCAGATACGATACGATACCCTTCGATACGTATCTTAATTTTTGCCGACCGATATGGAAACCGATACCGATACTTTAATCCTTGAGTCTGTGACAACCAAGCAGTTGTGTATATTGCTAGTAACCCTATCTTCCATTAGAGGGCAAAACATATTGAAGTGGATTGCCATTTTGTTCGTGATGTTGTTTTGAAGAAGTTAGTCATGACTCCTTTTGTTCCTTCCTCCAAACAATTGGCAGACATGTTTACTGAGTCTCTATTTTCTCCTAATTTTCGCAGTGGTTGTACCAAACTGAGCATGGGTGATGTATATGCTCCAACTTGAGGGGGAGTTGAGTTTTAGGAGTAAGGGCATTTTAGTCCTATCGGGTTCTATTATATGTTAGGGTTTGATCAGGGTATAGGGGTATTCCTGTCCCTTCGCTAATGTTGGAACTTATATATATATCAATGACCTGCGGCAGACCATTCTGGTCAGAGCCGCAGGTTAGTTCTTCTATTTGGGACTGATTTATGCTCGCGCCTCTCTCCTCTATTCTCTCTTTTGTCTTCTGCTCTTCTTCTCTTTTCCTTCTTTGGTTTGATTGCAGGATTCTGGAATTGTAACACTATTAATAATGGCATGTTGGGTTATTGGGTGTTTTTAGAATGCGTTGGACCTAACTGCTTAATATATGTAGATGCATCACTAAATGAGGAAATATGTCCTCCACACCCTGGTTTTATTAGAGAGATGTGCATAAGATGTGGACAGCAAGAGGATGATGAAACAGCTATGGCATTTGGATATGTACACAAGGTATTACCTTATTGATTATACTTCATTGTCTTAGCTTGTTTCAGTTGACTAGTTTACAATGTCATTCATGGAAATCAATGTGCTTGCAGGATTTAAGGCTTGGTACGGAAGAGATTGATCGACTACGTGGGTTGGACCTGAAGAACTTGCTACGTGATAAAAAACTGATCTTGGTACTTGATTTAGACCACACGTTGCTTAATTCATCCTTACTTGGTGATTTAAGTTCAAAAGAGGAGTACCTGAAGGATTGTACTGATTCCATGCAAGGTAGGTCCTTTTGTCTAGTTATTTGTTTTGAAGGCATTCATACAAATTTATGCCAATTTTTTTTTTTTTTTTTTTTTTTTTTAAGTTTATATTATGCTGCTTGAAACTAGTTTTTTCTGTTATATGGTTCTTGTAACTTGTTGCAGTAATGCTATTCCAACTCGAAGATACTGTTTGCACCAGATAACATGTATATATACTCAAATCTCTTGAGCTAAACATTCCTTAGCACTTGTATTGTTTCTATTGAATGTCAAGTAATTAGAAATATGTGCATCTATCCAAAAGGGTAAAATAGAAGAAATGGTAATATGTCCTAGTACAAAAACATAATTAGCTAGATGATGACATTATTTCTTGAAGTTAAATTGCCATAATGTTTGTGAAAGTACCGTAACTTGAAAATTTAAGGATATATATGTTGGATATTTTGACATTTTGATGTATGTCCATCAGACCCTATTTAATTGGATTAAATTAATTAATTACTTGCTTGTTATAATTGTTATATTTTGTGCAACTGCCCATTTGTACCGTTACTTGTTCTCAACCATAGACAGCTTGGGCACTCTATCCTAGGGTTGCCGTATTATAAGGGTGTCAATTCGGTACCGATACTGAAACCCTATCGAATTACCATACTAAAACCATACCGAAGGAGATTCGGTATGGTTTCAATGCGACAAATTGGTTTTCTTTTTCTCGGTATGGTACGTTACGGTACTGGTATTTAAGACAAAACCATTCGCTATGTACCGAACCGTACCAATTATCAAAACCGTGCCGAAAATCGAAACCATACCGCATGCCATAACGAAATACTGAATTACTGTATTATATACTTTTTTTTACTGAATATATATATATATATATAAATAAAAGGAAAAAATGGCAAATATTGTAATGAAACCACGCCAAATACCGAAACCGTTCCAAAAAATACCATATACTGTATTGAATAAAAACCATTCCGAAACTGTACCGAGCTAATATGTTATTGATATGAAATATAGGATTTTTTCTCGGTACGGTACGATTTCGTTTTGGTATTGACTCTTGCCCTGTTGTACAGTGCCGGATATCGATAGTGTACCGAATTGACACCCTTATCATATTGTATATTCCTCCAATAGGGATTGGATGGAAATATAAAGGTGGTGTAGTAATATATTTGAAAGAATCGAAATCGTAGCTAGTCGACAAGGATCTATACTCAAAAGGATAGTTCAAATGCAAATAATGAATACTAGGAGTGAAATAAGATATCAACTATGGAAGAAAAAGAAAACAATTACTGTGAGGGGCAAAAGTAATTTCCTGCCTAAAATTAGGTTTCAGAAATTAGGGTAATAAAACACAAACAATATCTGATTTCAGATTTAACTTGAAGTAACAAACAGAAGCAAAATAGTAACTATTTGAACACAAAACAATAACTTTTTCTTGATCTTCAGGAGGGAAGGGCAGAAATTGGTATTTTGCAAATATCTCAAGATCAATCTATTAGAGAGGACCCATATTTAAATCAATATCTCAATTAGGGTTCTTGAAAGCCTGGTCATAATTTGAGTTTGATCGAATGGCTGAATTGCTTAATCCGAAAAAAACATGTAACATCCAACCTTCTAGAAGACTTGAAGAAATTCAAGGAAAAATTGAAGAACAAGAATCACTTGTTGGGTGAAGAAGATGATGAAAGAATGAGAAAGAAAGAAAGAAGGAAGGGAGCAATGGGGGTAGGGGAATGGCTATCTCAGTCTGGCCTCTCACCCTCAACTCAGTTGATGAACACAACCTATCTTAGGAGAATATTTGCATTCAATCAAATTGATGGAGGGGCCTTAGGGAAGAGAGCGGAAATCAGAATAGCAGGGGAGGAAGGGATCACAAAATTAGATATTGCACAAATCCAACCAGGGAGGGAGAGAAATCGCATAAAGAAGGGGAAGGGGAATCAAACATTAACTCAATTCATTATTTTCAAATTTGTCCCATTGGAGTACATTAGCTCCTCTATATAAAGAGGGCAGACTAGCAGTCATAACCTAACTAGGAGTTGGACTCCAAATAGGACTAAACTAGAACTCCAACATGGAGTAGGTAACTAACTAGTCATTCACTAATAGGGAAACCTAAACTGACTAAAAACTGAAATAACAAAGGAGATAGACTCAAAACAGGATTCTAACTAAGCTAATGACTTAAATCCCGTTTTTCTACTTTCTACCCATATTTTAGGCCCATTAAAGTGGCCCATTAGAAAGAAAACCCATGGGATCAAAGGCCCAACACATACATAACTCAACCCAAGGCTTATTTGCAATAAAATAAGCCCATTAAGTGACATATCTACATCACAAATTCTTGTACAATGCTGTAACCCCTTACAAACTCTATGCCTTTAGATCTACTGTCTGATCTTGTACCTTTAGTATCAAAAACCTTAGTGTTTGGGGCTAATGTTGTCATTACCTTAGCATTTGGGCTAATGTAGTAATTACCTTATAATAGACCTTGTAAAAAACTGCTATGTTTGAGAACCTGGTTTCATATCGAATCCTTCAGTAGCTATGTTCAATATGACAACATCTAGAATATTAGGTTCTGAAAGAGATAATGGAAAATTGGGATAACACTGAAAGTATACTAGACCTTCACTGAGACTAGTTTCTACAAGGCCAAATGAGAGTCTGTGAAGCAATTATGTCTAGCATCATAGACAGTACCAGCAGCAAGGGATGAATTGTTTAGTCCTAACCAAGTAAGGGGTTTTATTGAAACTTGGATTAGTCCAATGTGAAAATACTTGAAACCCTTTTCTCTTTGCCTTTGAATTTGAGAGGCAGTGAGAAGTTGGAACTGCTTTTGATTGGATATTGCCGATAGCGTATTTTCACAAGTCGTAATCGCAATCACATGTGAACCTAAAAGTTCATTTACAGTAGATATCTGATTCAGCTACCTTTGGGATTGACCAATTTTCAGTATGCTTTTCGATATTTTTGAAAACAATTTCTATAGAGTTTTGAACAAAATCCTGCCTTAAACTTGAGGTAGAATTAGATGCTCCAGATAAAACCCTAGACGCTAACCATTAGCAGAAGTTTGTCGGTATCTGTCAATAATGCTATCAGTCAACATGAAACATTCGGTTCAGCCGTTCAACTCGCAGGGAATTTAAAGATTCCTCAAGACTAAAGGTCCAATCACTACAATAAAGATTGGGATATAGTATTTATGTATCAAAATAAAATGGAAGCTCATAGCTGGGTCATACAACTCCGACTTCAACAAACCTTATCAGGTTTGCCAAATTGGTTCGAGTATTGGTTCTTTTGGTTCTTTTCTTGGGGCCCTATTCAAGATATTCTCCTAGTCCCCTCAATGAATCACTTTCCAAGTTCAAAGAGATGAATCGAACTCTTGACTAGAGAAATCTAAACGTTCAGCTCTACATCTTATATGAGATACCTTGGATTATGAAATGGACTTATTCAGCCCCCCTAATACTGACGCCTCTTGGGACTATGTTCCTATTATTCATCGGTTAATCCATGTCAAATTGTGGGACAATTTCACGTTTGCCAACCTTACTAGCGCCAAGTTCGACCCCAAGCAAGCTATGTGTGAAGAAATAGTCCAATCACAATTGGTTCGAAGCTTTGACCTAGTAGATATCAATTTTTCTGTCTTATTAGAGGTAACCAAAAGAAAGTATCCTTCTTTGTCTTCAGCTACAATCCAGGCTAAAATTCTTAATGCCTTAGCCCCTAAAAAAGATCGAGATAGACAATCTAGCTCTACGTTAGAAGATCAGACAGTCGATCTAAACGAAAATGACTGTTACAATATGGATCATGCATAATGTCCTTCATCTCCTTCCACTTCTAAATAAAAAAAAAAAGAGGATAAATATAGTCTCACGCTGGCTTAATCGCATCTTGCCAGGTGTCAAGCGTCCACACCTAGTGCGATATTATGTCAGACTGATGTCTTAGCATGTGTCACCCAGCATTATAAGCACATTATAGTGATGACCACAAGTGGAAAGTATAATAATTCACCTAAGATTTGAAAGATTCCATATAGAACACAATGGTTCGACCACGTGGAATGCCATCGAATCTTTTTAGAAGACAAATCTTGGACCCACTCCTTATGTCTGCTAGGAGAGGAATTTTCTTTTCTCAAAAGAAAATCAATTATCAAAGAGCATCTTCCTTTATCAGAAGCAAATCAATTATTTAAGGGAATCTTATAAAGAATCCCCCTTTTGCATGTGATTTGTCTGTCAAGATATCTAATCAAAATATCTTATCTTGCATTCGTTTGAAGTCTTTGAAGTCCGAAGATCCTTTGAAATCTATACAAGGGGCCATCTGCGAAGTATTGGAAGCAAGTTTTTACTTTCTATCTTGCAATGTTTGCTAGGTGTCTCAGTCTTCAGTGTGTCCTTCTATTTTAGTTTATCTCGTAATGTATAAGTGAGAAATTATTGACGAAATATTTGAGAGATATGCACCTCATTTGGAGCTCGTTGAATTTTTACCATCAGTGTTTCGCTGTCTCTCTCCATTTCCTACTTCAGAGTGTCTGTTATATATGTAAATTTGATTTACATTTTAATATATTTTCTATTATCATTTCATGATTGTTAGAGATAAATGTTTACGTGGAATTTCCTTAATTGATGTGTCTTTTTCTACAATATATTTTCTATAATTTTTTTTTGGGTGAATAAATAATTCATTACCAAACGAAGAAGAAAACAAATTACAACCCCTAAAGAGGGGAGGGAGAAAGAAGCAAGACAAGCTCAAGGAGCATTACTATTCCTGATGGTGGAGTTTGGAAGCTCCCAGGAATTTACAATATGGCAATTTCTAGGGGTGGAAATATAAGAGGACACACATTGAGAAACTTTTGCTTTGATATCAAAGATGAAGCTCCCAATCTTATCCAGAGAGCGAGAGTAGGAGGTCCATTTCCTATGATTTCTTTCCATCCAAATCTGATTTAACGTAGCACAGAAGGCGAGTCTTCCCACGGTGTCACAAATGGTCTTTCCTTGGAAGGTCATGTCCGTCCAAATCCATTCACGATGGAAAGTGAGGATTGTCCTTTTAGATGGCCAACATTTGCGAAGGATCCCTTTCCATACGGAAGAAGAAAAGCTGCAAGTGAAGAAGAGGTGCTCTATAGTCTCTGTCTCAGTGCCACAAAGGATACACAATGGATCTGTAGGAATACCTCTTTGGATGAGGAAGCAATTTGTGGGCAAAGACTTGGTGAAGACTCTCCAAGCCAAGAAACTCTGGCGGGGAATGTGGTTTTTGAACCAAATAAGCCGATGCCATGGGGAGCTTGGCCCTTGGTCCTCACAAAATCCGAAGCTACTATAGAGGAGAAAGCCTTAGAAGCCGAAGGTTTCTAGATGTGTCTGGCCTAAGATGCTAAGATGCTGGGATGATCGGCAGGGAGTTCCAAATATCCTCAAACAAAGTCATAGAGTGGACCGGTGGAGACCAGTTGTCAGAGTAGTGGATATCCACCACAAGGGCAAACTTGGAGAGACCCGAATCATAAATCCTTCTGGCACTTAAGTTGTGATATAGGGTTCCCATGGGGTGCCAAGGATCAAGCTAAAGAAAAGTGTTGGTGTTGTTGCCAATCTAAGATGAAATAGCAGGAGCTATGGTTGGCCTGATGGCAATAATTTTGCGCCAAACCCACGAGGCATCTGCATGCATTTTCACAGTCCAATAGGTATCAGATTTGAGGGGGTTCGAATGGATCCAGTCAACCTAGATGCTCTTCTTTTTGGAGATGATCTTCCAGGCTAGTTTTATGATACCAACCTTATTGACATCCTTGATTCTTCTCAAGCCAAGGCCTGCTTCAGATTTGGGGAGATAGACTGCAGCCCAGCTAATGGGATGAAGGAATCTAGAACACTCAATCCCTTTCCACAGGAATGAAGCAAATATGGACTCCAGCTTGGAGATGATGGCTTCTGGCAAACCATAGATGCTCGACCAATAGATGTGGAGGCTTAGAGAACCAATCTAATGAGCTCAAGCCAACCTGCATAAGAGAGGATTTCTCCTTTCCAAAGCTGGAGACGCTTCCTGATCAGGTCAAGCACAGGGGAAAATGATGGGCAGTGAGACTAGCTAGAATAAGAGGAAGCCCGAGGTATTTCATAGGAAGATGCCCTTTGGTGAAGCCAGTTTGCTCTAGAATGGAGGCTTTGGCATCTTCTGAGATCCCAGTTAAGAAAATGAGAGACTTTGCTGGATTGATGTGAAGCCCCGACATTGAAACAAATCGGGAGAGACAGAGCATGATGTTTTCCAAGGACATAGAATCAGCGTTGGAAAAAATCATCAAGTCGTCAGCAAAAGCAAGATGAGTAAGCTTAATGGCCTTACATTTAGGGATGGCGGAGATGAGGCTTGAGTCTGAGGCCATCTGAAGGCTTCTTGAAAGGGCTTCCATAGCTAGGCAGAAGATGTATGGAGAAAGGGGGCATCCCTGTCTAATACCCATAGAGGAAGGGAAATAGCCAGCCGGGCTTCCATTCACCAAAACAGAGAATTTAGGAGAAGCAATGCGGTGATAAATCCAGTTTGTGAAAACTAGAGGGAACCCCATGTTGTTGAAGATTGAAACAATGTAGTCTCATCTCAGGGAGTCAAAAGCCTTGTGGATATTTTTCTTCAAAAGAGCAGTTGATGAGTGAGATTTCCTGTCAAATCCTCTAACAATTTCATGGCAAAGAAGAATGTTATCCCCAATACTTCTTCTTGGGATGAAGGCTGATTGATTATTACTGAAAAATTTTGCTATAACTTTGTAGATAAGATTATAAAGTGTGATTGGCCTGAAGTCCTTCATCTCATCAGCTCCCTCTTTCTTTGGAATGAGGCAAAGAAAGGTATGGCTGATCCCATTAACTTGGCTAGGATTAAAGAAGAAACTCTTGATTGCTTTTATCATATCCACTTTGATAAGATCCCAAGAGGATGTAAAGAAACCCATGCTAAATCCGTCAGGGCCAGGAGCCTTGTTAGCCTTATGAGAGAGGATGGCTGAAGTGATTTCTTCATCAGTGGGGAATAGCCATGATGGAACCAGCTAGGTTGTCAGGGATGAATTTGTTTAAGAGGCCAGTAGGGATGAAGGAGGGGGGGCCTGGCTCCATCTTAAACAAATTCTTGAAGTACTCAACAGCAACACTCTTAATCTCATCCACTTTGTGAACTTGCCTGCTATTCGGAGTAGTCAACTTGGTGATGGAGTTGGTGTTGTTTGTGGCTTTCACAGATCTATGGAAGTAGGCAGTGTTGGAATCACCAAGCTCAAGCCAATTAATCCTAGATTTCTGCCTTGTGAAGCTCTCTTCTTGAGCAAGGAGGGTAGAGAGGTGGACTGCCATAAACTTCTCCTCACTAGCTAAGGAAGCATTGAGGTGATCATATTGAAGCTGGCTCTAGATGGAGGATAGCTTGTTCTTGCAATCATTAACTTTAGAAGATATATTCCCAAAGGAGTTAGTATTCCAAGATTTTAGGGCAGATTTGACATTCTTCAACTTTCTAGCCAAGGCAATAAGAGGGGTGGAAAAGACATGGACAGGCTTCAACCGGGCTTCATTAACAATGGAGGGGTAGTCTGGGTGAGAGGTCCACATGTCAACAAATTTAAATGGTTCAAGCCCAAATGAAGTATAAGGTTGGATTAGGAGCGAAATGGGGCTATGGCCGGATATGTTAGAGGCTCCAAAAGTAGCATGGGAGGAGGGGAAGGCATTTAGCCAAGCTTCATTAACCAGGCATCTGTCCAGCTTTGAAGCAATTCTAGCCTGGCCCGATCTCTTATTATTCCAGGTATATTTAGTACTTGACCATCTGAGGTCATCAACAGCAGTGTCATCAATGCATGAGTTTAAGGCATCCATATTCTCACTATCCAAGGTACCTCCACCTTGCTTTTCATGAGAAAATCTGATCACATTAAAATCTCCCCCAAATACCCCATGGAGATTGCCCAATTTGGTTAGACAAGAGTCTAAGGTCATTCCAAAGAGCAACCCTTTCAGCAGGCCTGTTGGAAGCATAGACAGAGGTGAGGAAAAACGAGGTGCTGGAAGCAGTATCGGTAATGGATAGGTGCAAGAATTGGGCAGAGGAGGAGATGAGAGTAACTTTGATCTTAGTGTTGTCCCACATAAAACAAATGCGCCCATTAGGATGATCAGAATGGTTGGACAGAAAGAGCCATCCCGGAACAATAGTGGAGGAGATTTTGTACATATTGGACTCTTTGACATGAGTTTCCAAGATACAGCAGAAGGAGGACTTGAGCTCTTTTATGAGCCCTTGAACAGAGGCATGCTTGGAGGGGGAATTAAGGCCCCTAGCATTCCACAGCAGGCCGTGGGTCATTGGCCAAGGATAGAGGAAGGCATCGAAGGTTCACTGGAGGAGGAGCCGGTAATATCGGAAATATTCTCTGATAAGAGTGGTGAGGAGCGGGATGGGGGGTTGCAAGGCCAGGGGAGGTGGTGCAAGGCTGGCAAGAGGAGGCAGCAGGTCTGCATTTTCCTTTTTTCAGGTTTCTCTTGGAGTTGGCAGGAAGGGGTGGGCTATCGGTCCGGGAAGAAGAGGGAGGAGGTGGGTGGGTCAGGTCCGAAACCATATCCTGGTCTGCAAGGTTCTGGACCTGGGCTGAAGGCAAAGGAATTGACCCCACGGATTGGGCTGAAGGTGAGAATCCCAGATCCGCATATTATTTTCTTTATTACATTCAAATTTAGTTGAAGAATAAAAAAAAAAATTGGAAAATGAAACAGTAAAGCATCAAGAGGAAAGTTTGGTCTTAGCATTTCCAATATGGTAGACCAGCATTTATTCTGATTTTTGTTTCTCAAGGAAAGACACCTTTGCGACCAGGTGATTATTTTGCAGAGGGCAGATCCGGAGGGCAGATCCTGATGTAAGCTCTATGATAACTAGGTGTAGCCATTGTCTGTGCGACCGGTTCGGTTTAACTAACCTTCTGTGTATACTTTTTTCTTGTGGTTGTTTCTTTATCTTATCATTTTCAAAGAGTTATTTTTCCTTTAATTACACAAACAAGTTAATAAATTTTGCATAAATTGATTATTTTGAGCCTTTTAGTTTCAATCTTGATGGTTTCTTGTGTAACTCCATAACAAATTTCTGATTCCTATATTCTTGATGCCTTTTAATTCTGTTTGTTTAATTGCTCCTTTTTGCATATTTCTTTGTGTTTTCTGATCTATCACACTCTTGCTTTCTAATGGATTTAAGATTTTTGGAATGCTAGATGTCTCAAATGGCAGCCTATTCAGAGTGGACTCTATACACATGTTAACAAAGTTAAGGCCCTTTATTCATACCTTCCTGAAAGAAGCAAGTAGCATGTTTGAGATGTATGTATACACAATGGGAGAACGTTCCTATGCATTGGAAATGGTGAAGCTCCTTGACCCTAGAAGGGTGTATTTTAGTTCCAGAGTGATCTCAAAAGCTGATTGCACCCAAAGACATCAAAAGGGCCTAGACATGGTGCTGGGAGCTGAAAGTGCTGTTGTGATCCTTGATGATACAGAGGATGTAAGTACCATTGTGATTCCATGTACATTATGCTTGCTTGCCATCTGTTTCTTATGTTGAAAAATATCTTGGATGGGTAATGAATTTATAGTTTATTGGCTCCAGACGAGAGATGTGAAACTATAGTGGTCAATAAGTATGGGGGCTCTTATTGCTTTTATCTATGCTGTGAGCTTATTTTGTGTGTTTCTGTGCTGAACTGCTTCTTAAATGATGAAGTGATAGTTGAACGGTTGAGAGGCTGTAGACATAAGACTGAAGCATTTGTTTGAGACCAGTAGAGCCATGGAGTATATATAGTCTGGAAAAAGATTCTGTTCTTTTCTAAGAAAAAGAGTAACTTAATGATGGCTCTTGATTTCATATGCTGTGTCAAATTAAAAATTTGGCTCATAGCTGCATATAGTTTCAAGTATGAAATTTGCTGTTTTGGAGTAGGGTTTGTAGGAAAAGAAGAGCATGGGTCATGCATTTTTTTGAGGGAATGATGTATTTTTTTAATTTCTGAAACTACTTTAGTGATCAGTTTCAAAACCTTGATTTAGGGAATTGGGTCAAGGACTAAAGGTAATGAGGATTTTCCGTCTGGAGAGGTGTTTCAACCATGGTTTGAAATTTTGACCATATTGACCATTTTGAGACGAAATTACATGGTACATTATAAAAGTCCAAGGTTTCGACTAGTTTCGAGTGGTATCGACCCATTTCGACCGCTTCGATTGATATTTCCCGGAAATTGACTGGTTCGACCAAACTAATGCCGTTAAAATAACTTATTTCATGGGAAACAAGCTCATTTTCGCACATTTCAGCCTACATCTCCCATATTTCGACTGTAGCTCTTGGGAAACAGTGGATGAAGAAAAAAAATCAAATTTCTTTCTAAATCTTTGATTCTAGTAACATATTTTGCACAATCAAAGGAGATCTACATAAAGAAGAGTACTTGGAGAAAAAATGTAAAACCCATTTTCCCCAAAATTCTTTTTTTTTTAATACAATGTTGTTGTATACATAGTATACTGCTTTCAGTTTTTATATGTTAGTTAAAATGACCTGATCTACACATTCATGGTGTCGACATCATTTGTTTTAATCATGTGTTTCCATTCCAAGTTGCAACTTATATGTAGACTTAAGCTAGTGTATAGCTTCACTCAACGTACACTAGCGAACTTGGGTCAACACTACAAATAACATTTTAGGGGGGTTTTTTTTTTTAGTGAAACTAATTCATGGAATTAGTTAGAAATGTCAAAGGATGTACACAAAAAATCAGACACAAAAAACATAGTTTAGGGGTCGAAATTTGAAACCATGGTTTCCACCAAGCCAAGCAAAAATCCATTGTTCCCTCGAAATTACTTGATATTTAGAACCTTGGTTTTAACGTTTTAAAAAGGTGGTGTATTAGGATTATATTTCAGCTTTAATTCATCTTACAAACAACAAGAAGTCAACAACTACAACAAACTCAGCCTTATCCCAACTTAATGTGGTCGGCTAGATGGATCCGCGTAAAAACAAAAATGTAAAAGTAAGAGTGAGAGGAAAAGGAAAAATAAAGCACAACACCAGCAATGAGCTTTAATGCAACTTATAGGAAAAAAATTTCCAAATAACCCTGACCTGGTAATTTTTCTTACGTAAGTCATGTTATTCATTAAATATTTGAAAAGGGAGAAATTACTTGCCTTTTATGTGAGCTGGTTCTTTATTTTATCTATTTTCTCAGTGCAACGTAAACTGCTTGGATGTGGTTTTTGCTACGTGAAGTCCTTAGAGAGCTGAATCCCGGCAACAGTAGTCATGGGCAACCTGAATGTCAAACTATAAAAGTAATGGGGTTCCATCATTGAGAACTCAAACTCATTTATAGTTTGCCAGTTCACCAACTGTTGCTGGAAGCGTAGAACTTAGTGATGCAGCATTATGGCTTAACCAGATTGATCCATATCGAAATTTCAACTACTCGTTATCTTGACCCAATCTATTAACATAAGCAATAATGAATATTCTTCCCACACCAGATCGCCTATAAAAACGGAATGATTACTGTCACATCTTGACAGCCCAAACTAAACGGAATGATTACTGTCACATCTTGACAGCCCAAACTCAAGAACCACATTAGTAAGCCTGCCAAACCATGCCTAAGGCATAGTTTAAGATCTTGCTCTCGCCCCCCATCTTGCTAATCTAAAAAAGAGAGATCTCGCCGAGATCATGTATTTTTTTGCGGTCGACTCGGTGGTTGGTTTCGGTGGTCATATGGTCTTTGTAGTCTTTGAAACTAGGTATTTACCCTATTTTAGGATTTCTAAACACAATGGAAACATTAATTTTTTAAAAATCAGACTTAAAATGGTACTTTGACTCCGTACCCTATGTTAGTAGTCTTCGGCTCTTCAAACCCTAGGCTAGTATGCTCTATTTCACAACCAACACATGACACACCATAATCTTAAGAACTTAAAAGGCATCATAGATAATTACTTAATTGATTAACAATTAACATTGATGACAGATGAGTCACATTAACATACATTTGAAAATTTGAAATGACATAAGATAGGCTACTGATGATGTTTCGATGAAAAAATGGGTTTGAGAAGATTTTTTTTATCTAAAATGGTTCTTGAGAAGAAAAGTAACTCCAAATGTGGATGATGAGGTAATACTCTGTACTCTTTAAGCTTCAATGAGTGTAGGAATAGAGATCTTCAAGCAAAAGCACCAAAATTCTTGCCCCTTAGTGTTTTTAGAGAGAAGCGAGATCTGGCGAGATTTTAGCGAGATTTAGCGAGATTTGGCGAGATCTTGTCGTTTTACAATCTCGCCTGTGATCTGGTCTCGCTAATTTAAAAAAATGAGATCTTGAACCATGGCCCAAGGTGATTTCTTTGAACCATACAAGGACTTCTTAAGCTTGCACACCATCCTAGACTCCCTTGAGCAACAAACCCTGGAGGTTGCTTTATATAAACCACCTCATGTAAATCACCATTAAGAAATGCATTCTTCACATCAAGATGATATAACGGCCAATGATGAGAAGCTGCAAGAAATACCAAAATACAATTGATGCAATTTTGGCGACAGGAGAGAAAGTATCAACATAATTAACTCCATAAACCTGGGGATACCCTTGGCAACCAAACTTGCCTTCAGTCAAGCAAGAGAGCCATCTGTCTTGACCTTAAGCACATACACCCAACAACATCCAATAGCTGACTTGCCCAGACGTAAGGAGACAAGATCCCAAGTCTGATTTTCATCTAAGGCCAGTAATTCTTCCTTAATAGCTGTCCTCTAGCCAGGACTAGACAATCCCTTTGCAATAGACATACGAACGATATGACTAGAAATAGTAGAAACACAAGAATGAAACGAATGTAATAAACTAGAATAGGCAAGGATTAAAGTATCAGTATCGGTCGCCATATCGGTCGGCCAAAATTAAGATACGTATCGGAGGGTATCGTATCGTATCGGAGATACGCTAAGATACGCTAAAGATACACACATAAATGGATAGGAAACATTTTTTTAAACACTTTTGCATAAAGAATTTGTTAAAAAAAGCTATTGATAACATGTATTATGCATAAACACTAAATTGAGGGTGTCGCACTAAGAATTCAAGGTTTGTAGTTGTCCCATAAATGTAAAATCTTTGTTCTCAACCTTAATTTCCACTTTAGTTAGAGAGAAATATGACTGGCGGAAATTTTGGAACAAAAACCCCTAAAAAAATCGTGTTTTTCTGAAAAATTACCCATTTTGGCCATTATATGATCATAGCACACTATATCAGTATATACCGATACTCACCGATATGTACTGATCGATTCATACCGATACTCATCGATACGTTCCGATACTCAACGATATGTACGGATCGATACATACCGATACCGATACCGATACGTACTGATACATAACGAAACGTGCATTTCATCTCGATTTTATATTTTCCATAGAGTCGTATTGGTGCATATCGTATCCTATCAATGTGTTTCGGTGGTGTATTGATGCATATCGGTATGTATCATAAGACATATATCGATACGAAAGGATTTTAAAAATTTCATGTATCGTATCGGTTGGCCACAATTACGATACGTATCGGAGGGTATCGTATCGGTATCGAAGATACTTTAAACCATGAGAACAGGAGGCAAAATTAGAAATGGGATGTGGGTCCAAACCCTAACACCCTTAAACTGAGCAATGAGAAGATCAAGATTAGAAATATGAATACTTGATTCAGGATTTGTAGACGAAGATGATGAGGCAAGCATTGTAGAAGCAAGGTGTGCTGGATCTTCCCAAAGATGACGAGTATGACAGGCCGTTTGCCTCTTTTCTCACACTACATCACCTGCCTTTGTAATAGTAAGGTCAAGTTGGCTAATGGGACTTGTTCCACTATTCTGGGAGAGGACTTTGTTAGCTGTACCCCTTCTTTATCCCTTTCTACTGTATTGTATGTTCCTTCTTTTTCCATTAACCTTTTGTCCATTAGTAGTCTTACTTCCTGCTTTAATGGCAAAGTCATATTTTTTCCATCTCATTGTGTTTTTCAGGATTTGGTGACAGAGGCAACGATTGGCTCTAGTAGGGTACGTGGTGGTATGTATCTGCTTGATGATGACTTGGCATTGGTCTCTGTTTAGGCTTTTCAGACATATTCTATGTCACCACCCATCTCTGAGTTACTACAATGGCATTATCAGTTGGGACATTCCCTTTTGGGAGCTTTAGCTAGATTTTTTTCTTTTAAAAATTGTAATTCGAGTCAGTTTTTTTGTGAGGCATGTGTTTTGGCCAAACAAACTCGAATACTTATTTTGTTTCTAAAAATAAAAGTGCCACTCCTTTTTCATTGATATATTCTGATATTTGGGGTCCATCCCGCTATGTATCTAGCAATGGTTATTGGTGGTTTGTCACTTTTATTTATTGTCATTCTCGGACCGCTTGGGTTTATATGATGCGAACTAAGGGCGAGACCTTCGGATGCTTTCAATAGTTTCACCACATGGTTTAGACTCAGTTCGTTACCATTAAGATCCTTCCAAGCGACAATGGCCATGAATACTTCGATGGATCCTTTCAGGCTTACCTTTTCGATCATGGGATGATCCATCAGATTAGTTATATGGATAC